>NC_064642.1:723910720-724213751 GCF_023864345.2 Schistocerca serialis cubense
TAGAATACATTTCGCATCAATAACATAAAAATAATGGTCTCGTGGTCGAATATCGCTAAACAGGCAGTCACAGTACCTTTGGGCCAGAAAGTGAGGAACAACGTAGTGTAGGTGGTCACTATGGAGACGAAAGCAGCGACGAGGCTCAACCGCACGGAGAGTACGTCCAGCAGGTTGACCACGGGGCGTCCAGAGGACACCTGCCGCGCCAGCAGCCGCAGCTCGCGGTGGGCGGCGCCGCCCACACGCCGCCCTTCCGACAGCAACTCCGAGCACAGCCTCAGCGTGCGTTTTGATTCAGTCTCTGCCAAGTGATCAGAAATTATCACTACAGCATGTGCGATTAAATTCAAAGTTAGTCTGAGAAAGGAATGTATGGGATGAATACGGATCACACCTAGAACCAGTCCATTTTTTGGAATTAAGTAAATCTGCATTGTAGTAGCCAGGGACATTTCTGTGAAGAAAACTATGAGAAATCTTTCATGCAGAGAAGAGATCACCACTGATAGTTCACAGAGATTCGAATATGCCTGTCTAAACGAGCGCACTTCAGACGGATTCTTGATAAGTTTCTCAGGTCTCCTTGACGAAGTACTGTTTGTAGCACGCATCTCCCTTCTCATCTCAAATACGCCAACATTCAAAAGCGAGACCCTGTGCCTGATCACCAGCAGAAGGTTTGCAAACCTTAAAAGCGTTAGTATGGTTGCCCCTGCACTGATCACAGTGAGTATTTCTGCTATTCTTATATGCATATCAAACTGAGCACCAAATATGTTACGCAACATTGTACAAAAATAACAGAATAAATAAAGCAACTGCAGCTTCACCAACTTTCCCGCCAGTGTGCCCAGTTGCCCAGCATGCTTCGTAAAAATTCTGTCACATGACGTAATCTGCTCAAGAATTTTTTCGTACTGTTTCCTACCACACAGTATATCAGAGGCGACCGAAGTCATGGCCATAAATGAATAATTCGAAGCGGCTACAACAAATACAGCAGTTATTGCCGGATAACTGTGTATGGAACAAGAATAGATGTATGGAACGGCGCAGCCAGAAATTAGCTGTGCCATACTGGCAAAGGCCACTACGATGGAGTCCCATGTCGATCTCTTTAGTGATGCGGCCGTCATGTCAACCGTGAATGGCATCAGACCACCTAATTTGCATATCCCGTGGAACGGTTTGCTGACCAAAAGCAGTTGCTTAGTAATTGATGGAACAAGAGTGTTGGACTCATCTGCTGTGGCCATCTGTAAAAGGAAACACACAGCTCAGTACAGATCAAGCATGTAGATAAATAAAAGTCGCTCGCCCCGACTATAGCTAACACATATATGAAACTAAAAATAAACAATTTTTTCAGCCTTCAGTTGCAAGGTAAGTTTTACTCGTTTACCTAGATTTCGATTCCAGTAATGGAATCTTCTTCAGAACCTATAAATTAAACCACATACGGACATATATTACTCACTGAAATGCATTATCAGTCTAATGATTGAATAATAAAGAAATCGTGATACTTACAAAAAATTAAATTATTTTGAGAGCCAAACACTGGCCATGTCACAGATTAAAAATTAAAACACTTAAGACGTATAATCATAAGATTATGTCTGTCAAAATTAAAACCATTAAGGCGAACGTAGACGGAGCTGCGCCGGCCAGAAATAAGGACCACACGCGAGCGGCTCGGAAACCAGGCGTCGTGAGCAGCTCCGCGGCGAGGCTCGGCCGCGGCCAAGCGCATGCGCGAGCGCTAGTGCAAGCGCAGGCGCGAGAGACAAACTGTCTCAAAATTACTTAGAGAAAATATACATATAAACAAAATGTGACAGAAAGCCGTCCTACAAATGGACAAACCTATCTATTGGTATAGCAACATTAATCAATTTACCTGAGAACAAACTACAAAGCCAAGGTATAAATTTTGTTTTACATTTAAATATTATATGTAGTAGGAGGGTGAAGCTCCGCTACAGTAACTAAAAATTAGTGTCGAAATCATGCGTGCTAAGCATAAAATGTCTTTAACATAAAAACGCCTTAGCAACTATGTGTCATTACGAAGCATATTTCGAAATACAAAGACACACATGTACAATCGCACTATAATAAAGGGACAAAGCAGATAGGGAAACAGCATCGGCCATTCGAAGCGGACTGTGGGTCAACTCCACTGGAGTAAAGGTTGAAATATTTCGAAATAAATTCTATTTTTTAGTTGCAGCTGATCATTAAGTAAGTTGTCTCTATCATTAATAAGATGTTTAAAAATTGGCAATTCTTCGAGGGTGTCTAGCCTACATCCCTTGACTTCATTATGCAAAAGCTCTGCGTCTTTTAGAGGCTTGGGAGCATGCTCCTTTTGGACCAGATGTTCAGCAAATGTAGATCCTTGTGTTCCATCACCGCTTTTTGTCGGCAGATGCACTTTAAACCTAACAGACAGGGTCCTTCCTGTCTGGCCAATGTAATAAGAAGGACATTCAGCACACGTGATCTTATACACACCTGACAGCGATGATTTATCAGTACCTTTATCCAGTGAATGAACTAAATGTTCATTACTGGAATCGAAACCTAGGTAAACGAGTAAAAATTACCTTGCAACTGAGGGCTGAAAAAATTGTTTATTTTCTGTACATTTCACAGTTGCTGACGCACTGCATTATGTTAAAGATTTGTACATATATGAAACCCCACCAACCATCGTATGTAGTTATAATTCTCGCTCCACCATCCATTTCAATTCTCAATTTCCTTTATCAGTAAATATTTTTCTTAAGTGAGCCATGTCTTAGTACAGTACGTATAAAATATGAAACATATCAGTAAAGCTTTCTTTCAGCTCATTGGTTTGAATCGCTTTGTGAACAGGTTTCAGCTCGGATCCGAAAATAGCACATGAATAGGTAGGTGGTGTATTGGAACTTCCACTTTTTCTGTAAATTTACTTTCCATTCATTCTCCTAAGTATTTTACGGCAAGGGTTAAAATCCGGTATCCCTGCAGCAATCAAGCCTGTGGACCTAGCAAGATTAACTGCAGAACATTAATTTCCTTTATGTTTGTAAAAACTACAACTGATGTTTCATCGATCTAGTACTGTCTCTTTTTTCCCGCCCATGAGAGAGAGACGATGTGGATTTCTGTTAAGTTCACTAATAACGTGAAATACATTAATTGTTATAGCACGAAGTCAACTCCTTTACTAGTTCCTTATCTCACGTGATCTACCCATCTGCGTTACCGGTATCTCTAAGCAAGAAATTTATGTAGAGCTAGCTGGACGCCGTAACATTGCCTTAACAGAAGAACAGGAGGTAAATAACTTCAAGAGTCGAAGAACTACGATCTCGTAATCCAGTATTATTGACAAGGGGATACGTCGGCCCCTCATAAAACGCCCATCGTAGACTAAGTGGAAGCACTCGACCTTGGAGAAGGGAAAACTTCATTCAGCTTTTAATGCACTCAGAGTTTTATTAATGTAAACAATTAATAAAAGAAACAATTATAGCGAAAATAATTTGCCAAACGTATGGTTACCAGATATATAAACATACACAAGTTTGCCCTAGAGACAATAATTCTGATATAGATTAAGTCGGTATAAGCAACAAATTAGGATTAAATAACAACCCTCTCAACAGCTTGGCGTTACGGAGATTATTGTACCACGAATAACAGTAGAATGATTGGGATCAATCGTTACAGGTCAAACGGCAGAAGCCAAATTACTTAATGCAAATTTTATAGGTTTATACTAATGCGATTACAGTAAAATGCTCTCGCTACTAAGTATACAGAGGACTAGAATGAAGACAAACTGAACAGTGACAAAATTGACTGACAGACAATAAATGACACGCTTCGCAAATGCATTCATAACTCAATAAATAGAATAAGCAACTTTAAATATAGAAGTCCCTAATGTGAAATACAATTTAGCTAACGCCTGAAAAAATCAGGCAGTATTTACATATATAGACATTATTTTTAAATTTGTGAACCTTGGACCAATACAGCACACTTATAAATATATCTGAAATCCAGATGTAAGCCAGGTACAGATACGAACGCCTAACATAACAGGCAGTATGGACAACGGCCAGTTGTCCCGCTCGTCCACCAACTGCCGGCCCAATCAAGGTACACAAGTCTCAGGCCCACTTCGTCTCACGTACAGTGGGGCCCAAAAAAATGTATCCACCGTTTAAAAGTCCATAACTGGCAAACTTATTGACGGAGGTGTCTCATCTTTGGTAGTGTGATAGGTTGTTGTTACAGCAATCGCCACACAAGCGTTGTATTCCGTTGTTTTGTTTTGTCAGATGACAGTCGCCAGGTAGTCAGTGTTTTGTTCTTCGTTGCACCTAGTTACTCAAGTAAACATGGCTGACGCAAGATAGATTCGATGAAAGGAAGTCAGTTTTGAAGTGGTATTTTAAGTACGAAAACATTAATAAGGTTCAACCGCAATGGCGAAATGAGTATCAAACAGAGCCAGCGACACGTTTAACGATTCGTCGCATTCGACACAAATTTGAAGCCTAAGGCTGTGTTAAAGACGTACACAAACAACGATCTGGACGACCTGTAATAGTAACAACTCCAGCTAACTCCCGTAGTGTGTTACAACAATTCACTCGCTCACCATGAAAGTCTGTGAGACAGTGTTCGCGTGAAACTGGAGTGAGTCGCTCAAGTGTTCGGCGAGTTTTGAAGACAGCGAAGTGGAAGTGCTACATCCCACGATTGCTACACGCAATGGACGAGGACTACCCAGATCGTAGAATGGAGTACAACGAGTGGTTTACTAACATGATGCGCAACGATGAAGAGTTTTCAGAGATGATTGTGTGGTCTGATGAGGGACAGTTCGAACTCAATGGTACAGTAAATTGCCACAATTGCATCTACTGGGCCGCCGAATATCCGAAAGTCCTTGTAGACAAGGCCGTGAATTTGCCAGGAGTAAATGTGTGGTTTGGATTGTCTTACCGGGGCTTGATTGGGCTATTCTTCATTGACGGCACAGTTACTGTTGAGGTGTACCTTCAGAAGCTTCAGACATCCATTTTACCTGCCATCTGAGACTTGTATGGAGACGGAAGAGTTTACTTTCAACGCGATGGTGCCCCAGCCCACCACCAACATCGTGTTAGGGCGTATCTACCAGGCACATGGACAGGCCGTAGAGGTGCTGTGGAGTATCCACCACGTACCCCGGACCTTACTCCTCTGGACTTTTACCTGTGGGGAACACTAAAGGACGTCGTTTATCGACAAATGCCACGCACACTGGATGAACTTCGAGAATCCATCGTACATTCAAGTGCAAATATCGAAGTGAACACATTGCAGTCAGTAGTTCGTGCTGTAGTTCGGCGGCATCGTTTGTGTATCGATGTTAATGGCGACCATTTCGAACACCTACAGTGATATCTTTAAGTAGGACTTTAAGCTACACTTTCACAAAAAATAAGACAACTCCGTCAATTAATTTGCAAGTTATGGACTTTTAAACAGTGGATACATTTTTTTGGACTCCTGTGTATAATCCGTCAAACAGAATTAACTTTAGAACTAGAAACATGGTATACATGGAGCATAAACAGAACATTAGATTAACTAAATAAGAAAGGCACGCAATGCCCGAAGGCGTGGCCAAATCCACAGCACAGGCTCAGAGACAATGCAAATCGTAAGAAATTATGATCCAATAAGTCGCGCGTACCAATACGATAACGAATACGCTACAACTTAAACTCCTTAAATAAATAATCCTACCCTTATGGACTCAAAGCAGCACACTTAGAACATTATTAAATTAAACAATACCTAACTAGAACAACGTTGAAGAAAGTGTCACTGCCACCAAGCAGTAACCAGTTCACACTCAAACCCCAGGTATATAAAACAAGCAATTCAAATCCCATTACCTAAGATTAACTCAAGGAAAGGCATAAAATGATAAATTAACCTTACCATAATTACAGGTCATTGACGGATCCAAACATTCAAGACTCCGCTGAAAGATCTTGTAGAATGACCTTACACTGGTGCACAGTCCTGTTCGATGACACACAGTGCTTTCTGAAACAGACGGAACACTAAGATTAAAATATAATACACGGTAAGCCCCAAAGTTTAAACGTTAAACCATAATATCGGTGCAATCAGACGCCAACATTTCTACAGTCAGAATGACACAACAAGTTTCATAGCGGCGAAGCACAAGATAAATTGTACACAGAGTTTCTTGATTGAGAATCTGTCTCGGGTTCATCACACTTGCAACACGGAGGGCAGAAAATATATCTTCAACAAATGACGTAAATACAGTGGTATCACCTTATTGCGCCGGTAGAGTTCCGTGATCAACAGCGTCAGAAAGGTAGGTCACAAGCCATAACCCCCAACAACATGTATCGGCTAACGAACACCAAACTTCCTACGCAGTTGTATAACCATGTTTATGGCAGGACTGGGGGCAAAGTCTGAGTTTCATATAAAGAGGATTATTGTTCTTTCTACTTTGAGACAACCAAAACGCGGCGATACAAGCAGCGCCGACCCGAATGGACTTTTTCATTGTGACAGTATTCGCCGCCAAGGTTGCCCCTCATATCCACTACCAACCACACGCTCTTACTAACTGTCCCTCACTCCGCACGTTCGTTCGGTCCATCATCTCTCCCCGTGCGCGCCACCGCGCGCCCGCATGACGAACGCCGAAAGGGTACGGCCCCTGTAGGAGAATCGATAGGACGAAAGCCTGCACTGCTCAATTACACTCCTGGAAATTGAAATAAGAACACCGTGAATTCATTGTCCCAGGAAGGGGAAACTTTATTGACACATTCCTGGGGTCAGATACATCACATGATCACACTGACAGAACCACAGGCACATAGACACAGGCAACAGAGCATGCACAATGTCGGCACTAGTACAGTGTATATCCACCTTTCGCAGCAATGCAGGCTGCTATTCTCCCATGGAGACGATCGTAGAGATGCTGGATGTAGTCCTGTGGAACGGCTTGCCATGCCATTTCCACCTGGCGCCTCAGTTGGACCAGCGTTCGTGCTGGACGTGCAGACCGCGTGAGACGACGCTTCATCCAGTCCCAAACATGCTCAATGGGGGACAGATCCGGAGATCTTGCTGGCCAGGGTAGTTGACTTACACCTTCTAGAGCACGTTGGATGGCACGGGATACATGCGGACGTGCATTGTCCTGTTGGAACAGCAAGTTCCCCTGCCGGTCTAGGAATGGTAGAACGATGGGTTCGATGACGGTTTGGATGTACCGTGCACTATTCAGTGTCCCCTCGACGATCATCAGTGGTGTACGGCCAGTGTAGGAGATCGCTCCCCACACCATGATGCCGGGTGTTGGCCCTGTGTGCCTCGGTCGTATGCAGTCCTGATTGTGGCGCTCACCTGCACGGCGCTAAACACGCATACGACCATCATTGGCACCAAGGCAGAAGCGACTCTCATCGTCCCTCCATTCACGCCTGTCGCTACACCACTGGAGGCGGGCTGCACGATGTTGGGGAGTGAGCGGAAGACGGCCTAACGGTGTGCGGGACCGTAGCCCAGCTTCATGGAGACGGTTGCGAATGATCCTCGCCGATACCCCAGGAGCAACAGTGTCCCTAATTTGCTGGGAAGTGGCGGTGCGGTCCCCTACGCCACTGCGTAGGATCCTACGGTCTTGGCGTGCATCCGTGCGTCGCTGCGGTCCGGTCCCAGGTCGACGGGCACGTGCACCTTCCGGCGACCACTGGCGACAACATCGATGTACTGTGGAGACCTCACGCCCCACGTGTTGAGCAATTCGGCGGTACGTCCACCCGGCCTCCCGCATGCCCACTATACGCCCTCGCTCAAAGTCCGTCAACTGCACATACGGTTCACGTCCACGCTGTCGCGGCATGCTACCAGTGTTAAAGACTGCGATGGAGCTCCGTATGCCACGGCAAACTGGCTGACACTGACGGCGGCGGTGCACAAATGCTGCGCAGCTAGCGCCATTCGACGGCCAACACCGCGGTTCCTGGTGTGTCCGCTGTGCCGTGCGTGTGATCATTGCTTGTACAGCCCTCTCGCAGTGTCCGGAGCAAGTATGGTGGGTCTGACACACCGGTGTCAATGTGTTCTTTTTTCCATTTCCAGGAGTGTATATGTTAAAGATTTTTATTACACACGTAGAATGATAAGCTGAAGTGCGCGTCGCTGTGCGTAAAATAGCTGAGACACACGCTCCCGAGTGAACTCACTATCGTTGCGCCTCTTGTGCGGCGCCAGCAAATTCACATCGTAATTATTATTATTAAAATTATTAATTAATCAGTAGAACTGGCGCCGTTCCCAGGACGGTGTGAGATAGATTAGACAGATGCAATAATTAAATGATATAAAACATGTTGTGTAATGTTCTATTGTACTGTTTTCTATTTGCTTTGTCTTATGATTAGGCATTGGCGAAAGAAAACCAAGGGCAAACATCACATGTTCAGCATATATTACTGATGATTAATTGGAGGAATTGTAACAACAACTTCTAAGAAGATTGTGTATAACGTAGAAAAGAACTCCAACTTACAGGTCGCGTGACTGCCCTCGGTAATGCCTTGATCAAACGTTATGTCAATACATTACCCTATCCAGTCATAAATTTGAATCATTTCTTAAACAATAGAGATTCGCGCTAACATTGATGAATTTACACATCCACATATTTAAAGTAAAAAGATATCTGTGTAACAAGAAAAATGGTATGTTAGTTAACCATGGAACGACTGCATTCTTTGTTTATAACTTATTGTTAACTTTCTTTTCCCGACAACAATGCAAGGACACGATCTGGTGGAGGCAGGAAGGAGAATTTAGGTAGCTGGCACAAAACAATAACAGGCCACACTGCAATATAAGTAATTATGTGTATGCAGACATGTGTATCATTGTGACACTGAGAATGAGAATATGTATATGAAAAGGTTACAGTACATACTAGAGAATGTTGTTAAGTGAAGTTTAGGGCTCATACTACCAATGCTAATTGGGGTTACATATATTAAAAAGCACAAGTTACTTATGTGAGGGTAAAATATGAGTATTCATGATGCATTTACACTGGGTCACAACTTATCTGAACGTCCTTCTACAAGTGACATATTTAAGTATATATATCAGCAAACACTACGTAAGTAGTTTCACAAAGATACAAAGAAGTGTGCATAAAGATTTGATGGTGTGTAGTCGGTGGATTTCAGCAACAGATAATACAATGCCTCTTTCTATTCCCTGTCACCATTCCGTGTAGACCACTAGATGCATTCCTTGTAGACTTGAAAGGGGCGGGGCTAACCGTAGTTATCTTTCCTTCTGTTGTTTAATGTGTAATGAAGATTTCTTGTCTCTCGTTAGCAGTCTCGATTAAGAGGCGCGTGGTTCAAACGATGTGTGAGGATATTGGTTACGCGTATCATCTAACTCTATATACAGAATGTGTAGTGTCCTGTCAACCCAGAAATTTAAATTACAATTTTAATTGTTATTCTGTGTGCGGTATTACCACTGCAAGAACTCAACGATCAAAAGAGTTATCTGCTCGTGGAAAATCTGTAAGAAACAAGCAGCCTTTGAATGGTCAGAGAAAATTCAAGAATTCTGTATTTAAAATAACATAAGATGTTGTTATATGCTTCCTAATGGCGAAAATGTATTCCTAAAGGACATACCGTGGTATTGAAATGTTGTTTTGTGCACAATTTGTAAATGTTTAAGGAGCCTAGATGTGAATATGTATAAATTCTACTATACATGTAACCGACGTGTCAACAACACGTAGGTTAAATCAAATGATGTCGAACCGCAATGTTTATTTTGGAGATGTTGAGTGAAACCATAAGTGTATTGACAAAGAAGACGTAAGGAGGAATTATTCAATTATCAAGCGCTTGGTGTGTGCTGCAGAAAGGTTACATTTACTTGACTTTTAGTGAGTGACAGTGAGGCTACTTACAATGAGTCTAGAGTTTTCGGTTCGTCTGAAGTGGCGAGGGACGCTAGACTTTGCTTCAAGGGACGATATAAGGTGAAAACATTTATGGACTTTACTGACATTTGGTGAGTTCTTGACGTGATGCTGAATGTATGGGATCGCCTTGGATACTGAAATATGTGACGCACAACTGGTTCCAGTACCAAAGATGGCGGGCCTTTCTGTTGGAGCATCGGTAAATCTCACTCAAGCGCTTGTCTATACTTACTATCCTAGGGAGCAGATCTACAGACATTTTGACGACATGAAATTCGTCGTTACCTAAATATTGTGAAAACGATCTCTATCGCCTGTCCATGGTCCACCAACAAACTTAGGAGGTTCGGGCGTAGTGTGAGCGTGGTTCTGCAAGAGGCGTGTGTCGACTACTCCGCAATAATGGAACAGTGGACTCTAAATCTGAACGTGTCCTTTGTCGCGGCATGGACTTGGAAAATTAAACTTTCAGAGTATGTAAATAAAACAGTGAAATAAGAAAGATGGGGTAAATATTAAAACATGGGGTGAACTTTAAAATAAATGTATTTTAAAACCCCGGTGTGGCCAAAGATATAATGGAGTTCCTTTGAACATGCATGTATGTCCAAAAGAAGAGACATTGTGGCAAGCAAAACCGTCAAGAACCACGTCAAACGAATTCGCAATTACGAATAAGGACTACAGTCAGCTGTAGAATGGAGTGACGACAGTGAAAAGTTGTGCCGGAGCGGGGCTCGAACCCGGAGCGGTCGCCTTACCATTTTTTTTAATTTCATTTTATTCGGTATTGTTCGTTGCGTTTGATTTGGGCGGACGTCACAAGACATCCGTTCAAGTTGATCGTTGATTCTTTTAGTCAGTTTTTTATTACAGAGGGCGAGCTGCCCTCTGACCGAACACGCTGAGCTACTGTGCCGGCTATCATTTGGCAATATGTACACGACTCACAGCCGGCGACTTCCAAGTACAACGTCTGACCTGCACGGAAATATACATGATGGACGTACGAGTTCAGGTCGTAGACGCATGGTTGACGACATATGGAAGTTGGGTCTGCTCGTAAGTCATGCTCGAATAGCCAAATGGCATTGTCGTCATTCCATTCTACAGCTGATGGCAGTCATTATAAGCAATTGCGTATTCATATGATGATTCACACCTTTAGCTCATTATCCCCTTGTGTAACAACTGAGAGACCAAGGTTCAAGTCCTGGCGGTGGAACAAATTTCAATTTTCGTTTCTTCAGCTTCTGTCATTATTGATGATAAAGTTGAGACTCATATGTCTCAAGGAAAATGTGATTACATCAGATCAGTACAACCCATTACGATGCCCACGATTACGAGCGTTCATCAGGGACAAGGGCATCGTCAGGAGTACCACAGATACTACTATTATTTCTACGTACACAAATGTCCTAACGGACAGGGTGAACAGAAATTTGCAGCTTTTTCCTGATGACGCTGTGGTCTAGGGGAAGGTGCTGTCGTTGAGTGACTACAGGAGGATAACAGGTAGAGTGTGAGATAATGCGGATGAGTAGGAAGAACAAACATATGATGTTTGGATACAGCATAAGTAGTCCCCTACTTGACACAGTCATGTAGATTAAATATATATGGGCCTAACGTTGCAAAGCAGTATAGAACGGAATGAGCGTGTAAGGGGTGTGGTACGAAGGGCGAATGGTAGATTTCAGTTTATTGGGAGAACTTTGGGAAAGTGTGGTCTATCTGTGAAAGAGACCGGATATAGGAAGCTAGTACTACCTATTCTTGAGTACTGCTCGAGTACTTGGGATCCGTAACAGGTCGGATCAAAAGAAGAGGAAGCAGTTCAGAGGTGGGGTGCTAGATTTGTTACCGGTAGGTTCGAACAACACACAATTATTACAGACGTGCTTTGGGTACACCAGTGGGAGTCCCTGGGGAAAAGTCGACTTTCTTTTCGAAATACAGTATTAAGAAAATTTAGTGATCCAGCACTTGAAGCTAACTGCGGACCGGTTCTATTGCCACCGGCACATGTTGCGTAATGAGAACGAAGATGAGATACTAGAAATTAGCACTCATAAGGAGACATATAAACTGTTGTTTTTCCCTCACTGTACTTCCAAGTGGAACAGAAAAGAGAATGACGTAGTGATACAGGGTGCAATCCGCCACACACCGTACTGTAGCTTGAGGAGTATGTACATAGTTGCATATGTAGAAAGTGAGTACTGTTGCCTGAACGTAATGTAAGTGACACACTGCATTATTTTAAATTGCTGCCACGTATTCCGCTTAATATTTATGTTTTTTCTAGCATGTCATATATGTCACAACTTCTTTTGTTTAATTCATTAATTACTTCTTTGAGTTGTGTATGGTGGTGTGTTACGCAAGAGCAGACGCGTCCACAATCTCTGACTGATATGGCACCGCAGTTACGCTTTACTCGCTAATTACCACCAGGAGAGATGGTGGTTTTAACTACACAAACCTAAAAATTGTTTGCATCACCCTTGTTTTCAGAACTCTGGAAGATAGTCGTTAA
This sequence comes from Schistocerca serialis cubense, assembly GCF_023864345.2. Classification (NCBI taxonomy): domain Eukaryota; kingdom Metazoa; phylum Arthropoda; class Insecta; order Orthoptera; family Acrididae; genus Schistocerca; species Schistocerca serialis. Next base: position 723,923,329 of record NC_064642.1, read on the forward strand.
CTGTGGATATTGTATCACAGAAACAGTCCCTTTGACTGTTCAGAGCTGTCACTAAACCCGCCCAACGATGTAAACAACCACTCATGAGCAGCGCCTATTACAGGGAGGGGGTCCGACAGCCGCTCAGTTCCAGTCATTCCATCACGAAGGAGGTACGCGGCACGTGTTGTCTGTAGTTCAACCATGCCTAGACGGTTAATACCACGGTTCGATTACGCCTACATCGTTACTTCGTGCCAGGAAGGGCTCTCAGCAAGGGAAGTGTCCAACAGTCTCGGAGTGAAAAAAAGCGATGTTGTACGGACATGGAGGAGATTCAGAGAGACCGGAATTGTCGATGACATGCCTCGCTCAGGCCACCCAAGGGCTACTACTGCAGTGGTTGACCGTTACCTACAGATTATTGCTCAGAAGGACCCTGGCAGCAACGCCACCACGTTGAATAATGCTTTTTGAGCAACCACAGGACGTCGTATACGACTGAAACTGTGCGCAATAGGCTGCAAATATGCACAACTTCACTCGCGATGGCCATAGCGGGTCCATCTTTGTAACCACAACACCATGCAGCGCGGTATGGATGGGCCCAACAACATGCCGAATGGACCGCTCAAGACTGGCATCACGATCTCTTCACTGATGAGTTTCGCATATCCCTTCTACCAGACAATCGTCGGAGACGTGTTTGGAGGGAACCTGGTCATGCTGAACGCCTTAGACACACTGTCCAGGGAGTGCAGCAAGGTGAAGGATCCATGCTGTTTTGAGGTAGCATCATGTGGGGCCGACGTACGCTGCTGGTGGACATGGAAGACGCCGTAACGGCTGTTTAACACATGAATGCCATTCTCCGACCGATAGTACAACCATATAGGCAGCATATTGGCGAGGCATTGGTCCTCATGGACAACAATCTGCGCCCCCATCGTGCATATCTAGTGAATGACTTCCGTCAGGATAACGACGTTGCTCGACTAGAGTGGCCATCATCTTCTCCAGACATGACCCCACCTAACATGCCTGGGACAGCTAGAAAAGGGCTCTTTATGGACGACGTAACCCATCAACCACTCTGAGAGATGAACGCTGAACCACCGTTAAAGAGTGGGACAATCTGGACGAACAGTGCCTTGATGAACTTGTGGAGAGTATGCCACGACGAATACAAGCATGCATCAATGCAAGAGGACGTGCTACTGGGTCTCAGAGGTACCGGTGTGTACAGAATCTAGACGACCATCTCTGAAGATCTCGCTGTATGGCGGTACAACATGCAATGTATGGTTTTCAAGAGCAATAAAAAGGGCTGAAATGATGTTTATGTTGACTTCTGTTCCAATTTTCTGTACAGGTTCTGGAACTCTCGGAACCGAGGTAGTATGAAACTCTTTTTGATGTGTGTATTATGGATTTATTAGTATGAGATCTTAAGATCAGTTATATTAATTACGATTAAGTTTGAGTTATAAAACATATAGTGTTATGATAAATAAGCAAATTTTTCCTTGCATAAGGCAATATTTGTAATTATATGCATCTTGAGAGACAGAAAGGGAGTTTGTAAAGCTTTTTTCCAGATACAGACAAGGAGAAATAGTACATTTTGTTGGACTGGCCGGCTTTTTCAACATTGAAGAGCATTTAAGAATCAATAAGGTGGTTTCCGGATGGGTAGCACACAGAGTTGGCGCCATGACATGTTGAGACAATGGTGGATTCATGACGTTGATGATGTGAGCTCTCGTCAGTTAACGTGGTTCAGCTGAAATCTGAGTGATTTTTGAGGATAGCTTAGACCACACATCAAGATTGTACCTACAAGACCTCAGACAATAAATATGAGGGCCACCTGTGGAAGTAGATGTTGATGTGGGATGTGGGTAACACTTATAATTTTTAGATCTTCCTTTTACGCTAAATTCAGAAACAGTAACAATTCCACTCAGTCGCAAAATGTGGGTGAGACCTGGTGATAAAAGTTCATTGTGGAATGACAGCTTGGTTCTATACTTCGGTTGTTACATTAATGTTAAGTCTCAGAATGATCAAATGAATATGTTGGACAAAATATTCGATCATAAGAAGAAATTAGAGGCGAGATTACTTTCCACTTTCAAGGCGAGCAGTTGATTTCGGTGATTTTGAGTCAGAGCGATAGACCATTCTACTTGGAACTTCCTGTAGAAGTCACCTCTAAACTGTTATACTGATGTTTCCGATAGGGATAGTAGTTACTACAACTTGTGAACTTCACATATCAATGAGTTAAATATCAAAACTTTTATTTGTAATCATGGTACCTGATCCCGCAGAATAATTAGCAAGTAGGAACATTTTCTTTCGATGAGGGCAAAGAGGGTTGTGGACTGCAGACTGGATGTTATGTCAGTCTGTTCTGCATCACACTCTCACCGACCGCAAAAATAATTTTCAGGCTTCTGTAGACGGTGATGGCAGGTGGAAAGCAGGCAGGCAAAGTAAGTGTCTTTCCATAATGAAAGTAACGACAACCTGTTTATTACCCGCCGCCCCACATATGGTTCATCGGTGCGGAAGATTCAGCTGTGAAAGTGATCGATACAAACAGGGAACTAGGTAGGCATTAACAGGATACCAAAGTGAAATACTCCAAACTAGTGGAAGAACAGCATTAAGATTTGCTCGTGAGTGTGGAAACTAAATTGTGAATGTTAGCCATAGTTGCCTTGAACGTGACGGAAGGAGATAAGAAGACGACACTACATCGCGGTTAGCACCGGCGCTGGGGTTGGAAGAAGACGGTGTATCACTGCAAGTTATCTGAAAGCTACTGAGCGCGCTCAAAGGCGCCGAGGCCCCACTTGAGCTACTGCAGTAGGCGATAGCCGTCGCCATCCTTACAGCCTTACCCGCTGCTGCTGCCTGCATTACATTGCAACGCGTAGCATCAGGTATGCTGGTAAACCGCGCGGGCATCTCTCGTCGAGGTCCAGCAATTATGTCAAGAATATTTTAAGTATTTGATAACTACTTGTAACACGCTATTAGAAATGGAATCTGCTGATAAGTATGACGTGAAAGTTAAGATGAAACCAGTCGCTGGCGAAGAATCCTCCGAAATAGAAATTAGAAATAACAAGGATGGCTCTTTCGAAGTGATAAATTGAAAATCTGGCGGCTATTTGTCAAAAGCAGAATCGGAGATAAATTTCAGTGTTACTGCGAAGTTATAATCAATTACTAGTCTTGGTGTAACTGAAGCTGAAGTGGAAACAGAAAAAGTAGAATTACTATAGTTATCAGATAATGAAACTGAGTTCAGTATTTCTGAAACTCAGTCAAGTCAGAGAATGCAAGAATCTACTTCTATACAGGTTGAAATGTCAAGTAAGAAGGTAGAGGCATCAAATTGGGTGTAATTACTGTTTTCTAAACCTGAAACGCACAATCAAGAACTGAATAATAAGATGAAATCCAGTCGTAAACAGTTAAATAGTAATAAAGAACTAAGGATGAAATGAATTCAAAACTGAAGAGCTTAAGTTATAAAACTGAAAGGTGAAAGGTAGCTAAATTCCATAGTATTTTCAAAGGATGGATGGATGGAGAGGTTTGTATGGGCGCAAGACGGCAAGGTCTTCAGCGCCCGCGCAAGAACGGGTTGAGACGGGTGTCCAGAAAATACCCAAAACAGGAAGATAAAACAGAACGTAAAACACAGGTAACAAAGTTTGGAAAACTATTCCCGTAGCCATACCGAGGCGTGGTACGAAGCATTGCGTCAGTAGTAAAACATGAATGGCACAGAAACAAAGTGGCAGAAGGAGCTAAAACAATAAGGCAGATGGAAGTGGCTGGCTGACCGCAAGGAAAAAAAGGGAAGAGCCGGTCTCTCTGCACTACACTAAAACCTGCAGCCTAAAAGTTTAGGTCAGAGTCCAGACACACTGAAAAATTTTAAAACCCTTGTTACACTCGTCTCATCATCAGTTAAAACAGAGGGCAGTTCCCCATAAATTTTTGCTTCTGTCCTTGCATCACGGTTTAAGATGCACTCCGTTAAAATGTGGCGGACACAGATGTGCACACCACAAGCATCACAAAACAGGGGATTCTCCAGCCTTAAGAGAAAGCTATGTGTGAGAGGGCAGTGCCCAATCCGAAGAAGCATGAGGGTCATTTCATCCCGCCTGAGCAACCGGCAGGAGGAACGCCACGGCCGAGTTGTTGACCTCACCAACCGCAGCTTATTGGCCGTCACCGCCAGCAATTCTTCTTCCCACAACTGCATGCACTTTCTGTGGAGTGCAGAAACGACAGCCTGCAAGGGAATACGACTCTGTGCCACATCAAAATCGAAATTGTTGAAATTCGTTAAAGTTTCAAAGACGCAGAAGATCTTATGGGAGGGTGGATGCCAGAAAGCACAGGCATTGAATCAAAACATTGCTCTCCTCGGTTTGAGGAAGTAACTAATAAAGTAAAAGCTTGTCAGAAGGATACTAAGAAAGTAAAATCTGAGTGTTTGAAATTATGCGAGGATACTGATAACAGATTTTCTGACAGAGTGGAAGCAGTAGAATTACAAGTAGAAGAACTGAATACTAGTATTACTGACATAGAAGATAGAGTAACCTCTGGCAGCCCTTGTAATACTACTGCACAGCATGTTGCTTCAGTTGACGCAGCTTTTATCGGATGTCGTCAATTCTTAAGTTTTGATTCAGATAAACAAATTGACCCGTCAGAGTTCTGGAACGATTCTGAGGATGTTTCACCAAATGCATAGTTATAACGTGAGGAAATTTCTGTCATAAGAAGTCATTTGTCAGAGGTACTTTACGATGGTCATCTGACGTAATGATTAGATGTAAAACTCTTTCTGTACTTAAGACACCGTTTCTTAATGAGTACTGGTCAGACAACAAACAAAAAGATGTTTTCAGACAATTTTAGAGTTATAAAAGTTAACGATTGGAAGTGAATCAGTTAAACAGTTCTCTAGCAAGTGGGTCTCACTGCTGTCACATCTGACACAAAGACAAAACCGAAAACGATGATCATGGGACGAGGGGGTATCCTGCCGTCGTATTGGCATAAAAGAATGATTTCCGCACCTAGAAATAATGGGGACAGGTTCATTGAGTACCTGGAGCGAGTGGAAAGAATAGCTACTGTTAAGAAGCAGGTACAGAATAATAAGAGATCTTTTAATAGTCATACAAACAACCGAAATAATAACAGCGGACACCTGAGTGTTAGAACTACGGGCGTTCTGAAAACACGATGTAAACAACGTACCATTGAGATCAGATGGAAAGTAGAATGCTACCCTATCTAATTCTGAATCGAATGAACACAACAGATGGCGTGTGGGAAACTACGAGGAAACTGGCCCTCACCAAACGGAAGCAGTGATACAGCCAGCAACAAACCGCAGACCTCACTCAGTCATAAAACGCAGACCGATAACAGGAATGATGAAACAGTAACAGTCGGTACCAGTAATGTGCTAAACCACTCTCATCATCTTTCTGACAGGATTTTGAACACATTAGAAAAATGGGACAAGAAGGAAAAAGAAAACACTACAGATAACGGGGAAGAACAATTTAAACGGTTTGAATAAAATAAGGAAGCAGATGAAGACTTACATCTTCGTTAATGATAGCACTCTGAAAGCTGAAGATTCGGTATAGGAAGTAGAGTCAGTTTTGCAAGATTTTTAGGAGAAGGGAAATGTTAATGAAGGAGGTAGTAATAATAATGGTGATGTCAGAGAATTCATTAGCTATACTGACTTGCCGCAAACTGTAAAAGCAAATGACAGTGTTATAGACAGCAATGTTGGGCAGGGATGCAGTTGCTTTTAATCAAATGTTTAACGTTATTAATTCTGGAGTGATTACGGAGCCTTTCGTTATAAATTGTGCGGGTAGTAATAACGAAGCATGGGAACTGCCCATTAGAGTAATGACGAATAAAGAACACGTACAGGGAGATACTAAATTCGGGAATAAGGTGCAACATGCAAATTCGAAAGAGAACTATATCCTAGAAGAGACAAGGACGTTTATGCACATTTATCAAGCACAATTCAGGATAGCAGATAAGCCTCATTCAAACACATGCCGATTGGAATACTGGAAAGTCAGAAAGACCAAGGCCCACGAAACGTAGTAGATCTGAAGCCTTTCAAAATTGACAGTTAGATTCTGTAGGGAGTCTGCCACTCTTAGGTGGATACACAGTTTCGCGTACTGCTAGGTACCACATGGATGAAACTTTATTACACTTTCAAGTTTCATTCTCTGTCTATAGTAAGTAAGGAATATATGCCTTCACGCTGTGCATATGCAACTAGTTTATGATATATTCCACAAAGTAATAAGGATTCCCGAAAGTGACTGTACCTAAATGGTGACTTATAAGAGAATGTGAGAGGTAGTTTGCAACAGTAAATTATAAATGTGAAAATAATACTTAGTAACTTCGGAGCATTAATACTAGAGTAATAATGGCTCAAGTAAACAATAATAAATAAGATCCACAAAGAGGATTAGTAACAACAAAATACAGATACGCTGCGTTAAATGAAGTAATTGAAGCTGAAAATCCCAGGAATCAGAAAGAAGAGACTCTGCATAAACTAGTAATTTTCATGTTGTTAGTAAAATTGTGTATAGATAAGAAAGAAATAATATAATGCCAACAAAGGCAGGCGAAAGCGTTTTTATATTAATTAAAGAAGATGCGTGAATGTGGTGTGAAGATCACACCAAAATTAGGTGTAAATAATGAAGTCAGTCGGCTGACGAAGATAGAAGGCAGAAAGATAATCGAAATATTTATAAATGAAAATAGGGAAAAATTGGACCAATGACGTCAGTAAGCTGACACAACAGTAAAATGGTGAAAAAATGGTGTGATATTCCATCACGTCCCATCTTGCTTAAGGCAGATCGTCGATTAACAGAGAAACATTATCAGATACGGCCATCAATACAGATGAGGAATCTGTTAAGAGATCACATAGTGGCCTACTGGTAGGTTATAATTAAAACAGCTTTTTAATTATGTGTGTAACAAAGCAAAGTAACAGCTGTCGAACATATAACTTTAGCTTACTAACTCATATGATAATTGAGTCATATGAAGATAGAGCTTACAAAGGTTGCCCAGTTTTCTAAATAAAGTAACATCTACGACAATGAAGTAAATTGCACTCTTGTCCAAAATGTGACTATTTTCAAACTAAAAGTTGACTTTCAGAACCCTATAGCTATGGTTTATAAAAATGTTTCGGAGTTCGTGATTCAAGCTTAATGATGAAATAACTAGTAAAAGTGAGCTAGAGAAAAGTCACAATCTTATGAAGCGGCGTATTATCAATGATAATTTAGAAAAAACTAATACTTTTCGAAATAACAGATTTTAAAAGAAAAAATTCTTTAAGATAATTTCTCAATTAATTATTTAAATAATCGATGGAAAATAAAAATGTATTTTGTCCTCCCTTAGATATGAGTTGAGAGCAGAAGTATAGGCTGTTTATGTTTCTCAGAGATATGAAGTCTTCATGAAAGGCAGCATACAAACTGTAAGTAGAAGAAATGAAAAAGGCCACAAACTTGGAGACTTCTCTCCTTCTCCTTTATGTTGTAGAGTGTTGAGTAGAACACCAGCTTTAGTGACTTCCAATCCTCTACCTTAAATGTTTTAGTGAAAGTGGACACACATAACAGTGCCTATGCCGCGATTAAATGAAAGATTACTGAGAAGCTGTAAAAGAGCGAAATGTATTTGTGTGTTTCTCTCTCAGGTAACACAGGTAAATACTGAAAATTCAGAATCATAAAATTAATTATTTGATAACTGAAAATTTTATTTCATATTTCTATGTTATTTTACGTACATGACTGTAAGAACACTGTATATATATATATATATATATATATATATATATATATATATATATATATATGTGTGTGTGTGTGTGTGTGTGCGTGTGTGTGGTGAATTGGTTAATTCTGTGGCTGTAGTATTAAGGAAAATTTAACTAAAATCCATTTCATTTAAAGGAGATCATCTATAGTAACATCACTTGTTTATAATATTTAATTATGTTGAAAAATAATTTGTTTCAAAAATTTGTTTCAAAAATAAATTCAGGATGATGAGGCGAAACAAGAGCTATACCACTGTAATGGGTATAGAGGCGGGTGAGTGTGCTGGGGTTTACCCCAGTTCACTACCAGCAGCTCCATCTCATTACAATATGCTTAAAATACAAAGGACTGCACCACAATCTGAGAGTGAAATTAAAAATTAAAATTAATTTTCCAAATTTCGTCGGTGTGTGCTTAAGTACATTAATGTTAACATTGTTAAGTCACAGAATGAAAGAACGAATATCTTAGGTGAAGTATATGATCTTAAGGAAAATTGTGGTGATTTATTTTCCACTTACAAGGCGAGCAATTAACTTCTGGTGATTAGAAGTCAGAGTGATAGACCATTTTACTTGGAACTTGCTGCAGAAGTCGCCTCTGATGTGTTTATAATGTTGTTTCCGATAGTATTATTACTTACAATACTGAGACATTTTGTGCATGTGAACGTCATATATCAATCAGTTAAAACTGAAGACTTTTACTTACAGCCATAGTTTCTGATCCTGCTGAGTAAATAACAAGCAGAAACATTTGTCAGTGAGCACAAGGAGTAATGTGGAGCTGTAGACTGGAAATCAGGGTCAGTATATCTGTTTTGTAAATAAAAAACGCCTTCTGGTGTTCCACTGGTCTGATTCTCCCAGAACGCCTTTCGCCTTTTTTCACTTTAAGGTATCATCAGCGGGGTACTTCTTCGCGTTTTATTTGGCATCTACGTTTCCTCCCATCCGGCCCATGCTAGAGGTCGCACTAGCGCTCTGATTACGAAACATAAACACGTTTTCTGGGTTTCGAACGTTTTTTGGCAAACTTTTCATTTTGTTTGTCCTTGTTGTTGTCATGCAGTATTAGTCTTCTGTCAACTAATGTAGACATTTGATCGAAAACTGTAACTTTAAGACGTAACAACTTTTAGTTCACTGTGTATCCCATGTTCAGATGAGAGGAAGCGCAGATGACAACTATAAAAGAGAAGAACTGTCCCACTGATGATGCAATAAAGCAAAAAAAAAAAAAAAGCGAAACGCATCTGGGAGAATAAAAACAGAGCATCAAGGGAAGGGGCTTATTTATTTACGAAACAAATATTTCTCTGCTTGCTGCAGAGGATGGGCATTCGTTATGGTCGATATGTTCTCTATCGCTTTTTGGCTGATCTCAAAAATACTTTTCAGCCTCCTGTAAAGGGTAAAAGCTGGTGGAAAGCAGGCACAGACAGTTTGTCTCCTTTCATAATGATGTAACGAAGTAACACATATTTCCAGAATGAGATTTTCACTCTGCAGCGGAGTGTGCGCTGATATGAAACTTCCTGGCAGATTAAAACTGTGTGCCCGACCGAGACTCGAACTCGGGACCTTTGCCTTTCGCGGGGAAGTGCTCTACCATCTGAGCTACCAAAGCACGACTCACGCCCGGTACTCACAGCTTTACTTCTGCCAGTATCTCATCTCCTACCTTCCAAACTTTACAGAAGCTCTCCTGCGAACCTTACAGAACTAGCACTCCTGTAGGAAAGGATATTGCGGAGACATGGCTTAGCCACAGCCTGGGGGATATTTCCAGAATGAGATTTTCACTCTGCAGCGGAGTGTGCGCTGATATGAAACTTCCTGGCAGATTAAAACTGTGTGCCCGACCGAGACTCGAACTCGGGACCTTTGCCTTTCGCGGGCAAGTGCTCTACCATCTGAGCTACCGAAGCACGACTCACGCCCGGTACTCACAGCTTTACTTCTGCCTGTATCTCGACTCCTACCTTCCAAACTTTACAGAAGCTCTCCTGCGACCATTGCACATATTTCATTACTGTCTGCCACCCAACAAGTGGTTCTTGGGTTGTGTAGCACTTCGCCAGAATTGATCAAACAAGAAACGATTATGGATTATAGTTTTTTGGTAAACGTGGAACGGCGTATTTTTTAAATTTTTTTTATATGTGGACTGGTGGTTTTGATGGGAGTTTTTGAAAACTGCTTTCGGCTGAGGGTTCCTGCAGAATAATTTTCTTTGTTTTGTGAATGCTTAGGAGCTGTTACAAATGCTATACTTGACAGTGAATGAAATTTTCTACAACAGTTCACTAGTCCTTAACTTAGATTGTTGCTGAATACTAATTTCACCGGTCTGACAGTGATACCTTAATTTCGCAACCCATGATTATTAGTAGAGTTTTTGTGCACTACTGGCCATTAAAATTGATACACCAAGAAGAAATGCAGATGATAAACGGGTATTCATTGGGTAGATATATTATACTAGAACTGACGTGTGATTACATTTTCACGCAATTTGGGTGTATAGATCCTGAGAAATCAGTACCCAGAACAACACCCTCTGGCCGTAATAACGGCCTTGGTACGCCTGGGTCTTGAGTCTAACAGAGCTTGGATGGCGTGTACAGGTACAGCTGCCCATGCAGCTTCAGCACGATACCACAGTTCAATAGTAGTGACTGGCGTATTGTGACAGTCCCCCAGCCAAAACATCACACCACGCAAAATCCAGAGAGCAGCAGGTCGTAGTAAACATGTCGAGTCGGTTTTTTCCAGCAGCTGGCATAAAATAAAGAGAGATTTGAAGGACTAGGCTAATACGTTGGAACCATGCTCGGTATATAAGAAACCCGAATAACGTGTTCGCTGAGTGATTTAATGACCTCATTTGCACACAACCAGATCAATGAGTAGGTGTGCTAATTTCATGAGGACGACAGGTATCGACAGAAAACAAAGCTTCAGCGTCAACCTTGTCTGTTGATGGAGGCATAGCAGAATTTAAAAGAAGAAACAGACCAGATGGGCATCTACGTAATTCAATGGTGAAAGTTGAAAATTGGTGTCAGACCAGGACTCGAATTCGAAATTCTCACTTAATGTTAGACGTTGCCTTAACTGCCTCGGTCACCTGGACACGCTTCCGGCTGACCCAAATTCTCGGCCGGTCTCAAGCTAGTAGCGCCCTCTATCCATTCACTTACTTGAAACTTCCTGGGAGATTATAACTGTGCGCTGGACTGAGACTCGAACTCGGGACCTTTGCCTTAGGACACAAGGTACTGGCAGAACTGAAGCTGTGAGGACGGGTCGTGAGTCGTGTTTGGGTAGCTCAGATGGTAGAGCGCTTGACCGCGAAAGGCAAAGGTCCAGAGTTCGAGTCTCGGGCCGGCACACAGTTTTAATCTGCCAGGAAATTTCATATCAGCGCACACTGCACTGCCGAGTAAAAATCTCATTCTGGAAACATTCCCCAGGCTGTGGCTAAACCATGTATCTGCTCATCCTTTCTTGCAGGAGTGCTAGTTCTGCAAGATTGCGGAAGAGCTTCTGTGAGGTTTGAAAAGGAGGAGACAAAGTACTGGCAGAGTTGAAGCTGTGAGGACGAGTAGTGAGTCGTGCTTGAGTAGCAGAGCTGGTAGAGCAGTTGCCCGCGAAAGGCAAAGGTCCCGCGTTCTAGTCACGGTCTGGCACATAGTTTTAATCTACCAGGAAGCATCATACGAGCGCACACCCAGCTGCAGACTGAAAATCTCATTCTGGATTCACCTACTTGCTTGCTGTGAGTCCTGTATTCGCGCAAGAGGTATGGAGCGTGTTGTGCATCCGCACTAAAGTTATCAAGGCAATCATGCGGACATGTATACTAAATATATGCGTGATTTGTGTTCTGTTTTATTTGTCTGATAAAATAGAAATCGTGCATTTATACAGCATGTATCAGAATTGTAAAATTCTTGATTTACAGGAACCGCTGAATACAAAAATTGATCTATATTAGCGTCAACATATGTGTTCGAAACTGCCTCACTAATATTTCTATTGTAATTCATGTGTACGGACGTAGTTTTTGCCAACTGCAGCTACGTAGCTATTGAGTCATATGCCGGTACTGTTTAATGAATATCTGATTATTTTACAATTATGTTTCTGGATTGTTTGTAAGGCGTAGGAACTTGGGGAAGAAGGATACCCACAGATATTGTGCTGGCATGGGCTTTCTTTGACAAACTACTTTTATTAAACCATAATTATCTTCTTCAACAAATAACAAAATAGCCATTTCGCAAACTGAATTAAAATATGTAGTCCAGTTATAGTTACTGAAGCGTGGACATTAGAACAACACATTTCTGAACTAAAAGTTCCCCAGCACAGTAATAAAACAATTTGAAATTAAGCTACTCCAGTAACACTAAAATTAGTTGCACAATAAGAACACAATCAATTCACAACATTTGATCTCTCAGACAAAAAATACAGTAATTATCAACTGAAAATATCTTGCAAACAGTCCCACTTAACCCACCCAACAAAATGAGAGAAACAGCCCTCGGACTGCAGTGGGCATTCTCACGTTTACCTTTAAATGTATAGCACCTCCATTAGCCATTCTCTTCATCAACTACTATTAGCAACACTCCTACCAACCATCTAAAATATTACATGTTCAAAACTAGCAACTGTAATTTTCTGTACAACAATCTATTCAGAATTGGTTACGCTCGTAGCGTAATAATCACAAACGAAATTGAAACAGCTTTCGTTTCGAGAAAACAACTGCGTTGCCAGCGTACAAAAAAAAGTAGTAAGCTCACTCATCACGTTGTGCACACCACCCTTTCTCCTGGAATACGACTGACAAATCGCTACTCTCGGTGCACATTGCTTGTGCCTTCTCACCGTGCACTAAAGAGAACTTAAATAAAATCGACCAACCAATATTTCACTGTTGCACATTTCTGCTACTGCTGTCTTCCGGATTAGGCAGATTAAATTTTCACGAAATGTGATACTACGTCTCCAAACTCATAGTTCTACACGTCAACTTGATTAGTCGCTTGGTTGGCACTTCCTTCAATGATTTAAGGAATTCTGAGGGAATCCTATCTGTTCCTTATATTTTATTTATTCACAGGTTTTTCAAAGATCTCTTAAGTAGTAATAGTAAACTGCTTATGTCTTTCATGTGAACTCCTGTTTTCTCCAGATATCAGACAAGTCCTCCTCGTTTCAGGGACATTCAATGGGGCCCTTCCCCTACCCCCCTCTCCTCTTATTCGACCAGTTTGCTTTACAATCTTTATATTGACGCACTTGCCTTTGATCTTACTGAGTTTCTTTAAGTTTCCTGTATGCTGATTCAGCTCATCAGACTATCATTTCTTTTATGATTCTTTCACACATTTCCTGCAGCCAGTTCACCTTCGCATCCTAGAACTTCTTGTTTATTTCAGTTCCGTGTAGCTTATATTTCAATGTCCCTGCATTTCCCTAAATAATTTTCCACTTTCTTATTTCGCCGATCTGATTTACTATTTCTTTTGTTACGCAAGGTTCTTAACAGTTACATTCCTTCAGCCTACGCTCGTAAGTCCAACTAAAGTGATTGCTTTTTTTTTTTTTTTTACAGATGTCCATTCCTTGTCAGCTGAACTGCCTACCGTGCTATTCATTATCGCAGCATAAACTTCAAATACATCTGATAATTACTCAGTATCACTGTATCTCACTACTTTGCACAATGAGTCCCTGCACAAGTGTGCTTAACTTAAGCCTAATTTTCATCACCACTAGCTTGTGTTCCGTGTCTACAGATGGCCTTACAACGCAGCATCTGATATCTGAACGTTTGTGTGGCTGTGATGTAGTCCAACTGATACCGTCCTACATCTCCAGACCTTTTCCAAATATACGTCTTCCTATTGGGATTTGTGTCGTTGTATTGTCTACCAATAGTTGAACTTTACTGCAGAACTCGATTAGCTTTTCTTCCTCCCATTCCTGCTACCAAGTGCATATTGTGCGATAACTGTCTTGTGTTCCTTATCCTAATTCTACCTCCCAGTCTTCCATGGTGCCGGCCGAAGTAGCCAAGCGGTTCTAGGCGCTTCAGTCAGGAACCGCGCAACAGCTACCGTCAAAGGTTCGAATCCTGCATCGGGCATGGATGTTTGTGATGTCCTTAGGTTAGTTAGGTTTAAGTAGTTCTAAGTTCTAGGGGACTGACGACCTCAGATGTTAAGTCCCATAGTGCTCAGAGCCGCTTGAACCATTTTTCTTCCATGGTTATGAAATTATTATTCGCTTTCACTTACTACGTTATCCGTTCAATATCCTTATACACTTCCTGTGCCCGTTCATAGCCTGCGTGACGTAGGAAGAGGACAGCTGATGCAGCTTTGTGAAGGCAATAATCCAATTTTTCTCAAAATCACATTGTCTGACAACAAAATGAGACAAAGTGGTTGCGATACTTGTCATGTATTGCTCTTTGGACTCTATTACAAGTGAGAAATGCAATATACCACAAAATTAATTTCAAGCACAAATTGAAATCATTATATATAGTTGACAACTGTTTCTACGCCAACTAATTTTTTACAAATGTGTATAACGCTTGTATGAGGGTGTCTGACTCTAGTTAAATGTAAATGCGTAAAAAAGAACTCTGGTAGAAAAGTCTAATGGAAAAGATTATTGTATAGATTGTCAGTAAGTTATATTTTTCGTTGCCAATGGGCATTATAAGTGTAAACTAACTCGTCCAACATAACAATCAGAGAACGGTTTTGTGGTCCATGGAACAAGCTAACAATCTTTTGAAAATAACCTGAGGGAATGCTGACCGACATCGTCGAAAACCAACGCATCTCGACCGATAATGCGCTCTATCATTTTAAGGCATTTTCCAATTTGTGCCTTGGAAATTATGTGGGTTACTTGTCATAATAACGGATTTTTACGTATTTATACGGTCTCATTCTCGCGAGTGATAAGAGCATGCAACTCGCTGGGAAAACTCAACTTCTTCTTGTTCAATTTGTTGAACATTTTATTCTGCATACCTCATAAGGTACAAATTCTTTATCAATAAAGGCTGGAAGTTCTCGCATACTATGTATTCTATTGATAGGTTGACTAGCAAACATTTTAAACCATTGGTCTATAAAAACCTAGAAATATTATTGCTTTACTTATTTCCAAATTCTACATCGTAATACCATCGTCAATGCTATCTGATACCATGTCCGAAACACCTGCTTGTACGTTTTGGATGATAGGTTCAGGGCTTATATCCGTCTGGAACACACTATGAAAATGTTCTTTCTGAAACTTTTCAGTGGGACCACATGATTGTTTCACACACAAGCGATTCAAAGTCTGTTATCTTCAAAGTTTAGTTTTTTATGCCAGGTACCTTTTAATCTGTGCCCAAATAAGTTATATCGCTTTAAACTGACATGATATTTCAGTAAACGTAAAACTGCATGACGACATTCACGTGCAAGAAAGTTAAATTTGTGTGTTCCTTCACTTGACGTTTATAAATTAACAAAAATGGTTCAAATGGCTCTGAGCACTATGTGACTTAACTTCTGAGGTCATCAGTCGCCTATAACTTAGAAGTAATTAAACCCAACTAAGGACATCTCACACATCCATGCCCGAGGCAGGATTCGAACGTGCGACCGTAGCGGTCGCTCGGTTCCAGACTGTAGCGCCTAGAACCGTATAAATTAAGAAGCTGCAGAAGTTCGGCATTAGTCTGGCTTATACAGTGAGGAATATTTTAATTCCTAAGCCAGAACACAATATGCGATTTCCAGGTTTTTGCATTCGTGTTTTGTCTGTAACAGCTGAATGATAATTGCCATGGTAATTACAGTGACTGACTTCTAAAAAAGATATGGCAAGAATTGTTCATTGAACCTGTTCTTCAAACTGATGGCGATCAGATCTGAATAAGAGTCACTCTTGTTGATCTTACACCCAAATACAAGTTTACTCTCAACAACAAACCTAGAAGAAAAGATTAATTATCTTAGAACCCTTTCCAATGGGAACCTTAGAAATGGTTCAAATGGCTCTGAGCACTATGCGACTTAACTTCTGAGGTCATCAGTCGCCTAGAACTTACAACTAATTAAACCTAACTAACCTAAGGACATCACACACATCCATGCCCGAGGCAGGACTCGAACCTGCGACCGTAGCGGTCACGCGGTTCCAGACTGAAGCGCCTTTAACCGCACGGCCACACCGGGAACTTTAGAACCACCAGTATCATCACTTATTTTCCAGCAGGTAATCATGAAATGATTCTTATTCACCGGTGTTTCATCGAGGTAGTACACTGCTAAACAACCTCTTTCTCTTACACCGTGCATCATTATAAAGCATGTGATTCGTACCGCACCTACGTCAGTTCTTTCAATCAAAAATTCTCTTCTTAACACATTTGGAACAAATATCTCTTAAAATTATTTGCATTGACGAAGCGCTACCTTTGAAGCCAATATCTCATGCATAATTTATTAAGTTTTTGTGATGTCGGGTTTTCACTACTTGTATACATTTCGAACACGGACCGTTTTAAAAGATCGTTGTCAAAACCAACCATTCGTGCTACAGCTGTCTTGCGATTTCGGTGTTTTTCAGGCAAAACGAAACCAAATCTTCCTGAGATTTCTTTAGCTTTGACACCTTGATTTACTATTCTCTGAACTGTTTTCTTGCCGACGCGTATCTCTGCAGTTCGTTTCTGTATCTTCATAACGTCAAAAATAGGAGTACCACCTTAAGATCCACGTTTGAAAAAGTTGTAGCTGCGATAAACAAACTTACTCGCCTGCTTGTGAAGCCTTCACGCTTATTTCCGTCATCTGGAATATTTATTAGGAAATCGCACTAAAATATTTACAGGGAGGCATTCACAGCTCTACTCCTAAAAGAAATTAGCGTTCAAAATTGAATGAAAAATTCGGTCGCTCCGTGAATGAAGTGCATAGTCGTCAAGTGCAACAGCGCGGAATGCGGGAGACAGATTCTCGCTGTCTAGTTGTAACACGCGGCTTGTCACTGCGAGAATGAATTTAATTTTCTGCTTGCAGCCGATGGAAGGAGATTCGCAGAGCGGCTGAAAATTTGGCCGCCGTCGAATTATATGAAAGGGAGACATACTCCAACCGCCATGTCGATTGACGAATGAAATCATAATATTAATACAATGAGAATTGTAGCATTAAATCACAAAGAAAAAATCATATACGGCTGCCAACATTAACACGTAGGTGTCGCGTCGGAATCGTGGATGTGTTTAATCCCCGTCATTGGTTCAATGATTTCAGAGAAATCGACCAGCGATGAATCTGCAACTAGGAAATACGAGAGGCACTTCGTGAAAGAATCTTGTTATTCTATGCTCATAAGGTACATATGACTTAAGAGCTTAATCAATGAACGAGGTAAAAACTTTTAAGTTTAATGTTCGAAAAAAAAGCATAATTATCAAGAAATATCATCAGCTGGAAAGAAACTTTATTTTAAGAGGATTCTCCTGTAAGTGAATTTGAGTGGATAATGGTACCAGCGAGTAATTTGGAAGGAGATGTGTAATGTGAATGTCAGTGTTCAACTTAAGTGGCTAGTGAAGCTCGGAATTTTCTATTTAATTTACGCCAGCAAACTGAGCATAGAACGTTAGCCAGAATTTTGTTACTTATTTCTGTTTGTAAGGCTTCCCACATCACTCAGCCTAATTCCAAAGACGCAAAGAGATATATTACGAGCAGAAAAGTGGATTTCTTGTGAATTAAATTTTCTCACTGGATGCTTTCTCTTATCAGTGACATCAGTCATTAATAAGATAAATAATTTGTGGCTGCTTCCCTTGCAGATTTTTTTTACATATAATGAGTATTCTGACAATCTGATATCAAGCTCCTTGTTTAACCATAGCAATACCAACGTGTTTTCCAACGGCCATTACTAGACGGCTACTTTACCCCCACCTTAAGAATCTGAAAAAAAGCAAAATTCATTAATTGTTGCAGACGTGTTAACAACACAATGTTTAATGAGATACTGATGTAAAGTAAGATCCTGAACCTGAAAATACTTAATATGAAATTAACTGGAAAAGTGGCATCTACTACTAAGGTTTAAATTTTTGGGTAGTGTTTAAGTGAAAAAACAACAACATTTAAAAAATCTGGTAGAAGAATGAATTCAAAATAATAAATAATTTTTCAAAATTTTAAAATGTATATATCTGACTAGATTAAAATATTTTCATAAAGTGTGCATAAATTAACCCCTCCTCCCGCTACCCCCTCTAGCGGTTGGTACTGCTTAGGTTAATGCGTTGATATTTGTAATTGTTTAGTTGAAGCTGTCCCCTCAATGGTCGAGATACTTGAAAAAAATTTTATTTCGTTGCAACTAATTGTTGATTCATGTGCGTTGTTTAAACTATCTTGAAGTAACTGAAATAAGCCTTGTAAGACATTGCGGCCTATTTCCTTTGTGGAGCCTTCTAGAAAATAAAAATCATTCATTTTCTCTACTGCAACCCAATACCTACCGCTCCCCTGCTTCATTCAGTAGCTACCATGGTAATAATCCTCATCATACCAATTTAAGATTAAGCAAATGGTAAACATTGGTTCATTGTTAGAACAGTACTAAAATGTAATCAGTCAGTAAAGGACATTGCTTACAAGACATGGGACGTACGACAGAATAACGGTCATGTGCATGAGACTTGTACCAAATACGATTAACTAAGGTTATTCAGTATATACAAAGTTTAGTTTGACCCTTGGGATAGTGTCATTGGCTTGCTGAAGAAATTGACCTGGCAGCACCTGAATATAGACGCCATGAAAGCCTGCTTCCAAAAAGTTTATTTTTTGACCCATAGGATAGTGTCACGGAGATGATTAAGAAACAGATGGCATCGCCTGAAGATAGACGCATACGATACCGTTAAGGTTTGCTGGAAAAGTTTCAGAACTAGTTTTAAGTAACGAGTGTAAGAGTATATGAAAACCAACGGACCGTGAAGACAAAATTCAACTAATCACACAGCGCATAGAGGCGATTAACCAGTATTTCATCCCATACTCTGTACGTGAATGGAACAGGTAGAAGTCCTAATAACTGGTACAGTGTTTGTAGTTCGTGGTTTGGTGGTTAGTTTGGGCATCCCAGGTCTTATTCCCGACCAGGTCGGAGAATTTCTTCGCTCGAAGACCTTGTGTTTCCGTAGATTTCATCATTCCATGTCGTCCTCATCGACGCGCAAGAAGCCAAAGAGGCTTCAAACTGCAAGGTTTGCACCAGGACACTGTATCACCCCAGACGTGGTCTTCAGGCCAATAATTCCATGGGATCAATATGCCTCACTCGTACAATGGGAAGTACTCTCTTCCATGGACCTCACAGTGTTTTGCAAGATGAGACCAGCAACAAGAATCTGGATTACTTTAAGGAAAGCACATGAGAGGGTTGCCCAACTTGCTGCGTTATTTATCATTACAAAACAAATGTTTTTAATTAACAATAATTCAATCATGAGGCAACTGACAGTTACCATGGTTCTTGCGAAACGCATACAAATAGATCAGGTATTTAAGTGAAATTCAAAAAGTGTGAGGACATTTGCGTTATACACAAAATTACACATTGCACTCAAAGAATGTAAATCATGAAATACAATGGTGGCCCGACTACAAACAGTTAATTAAGTAAATAAACCTGAGGCGACACTCTGTCCCTGCAACTAGATCACAAGTGCGAGCTAATCCCAAAACAGGACTTGAATATAAGCTCCACTGTCATTAAACAAAAACCATTAAAATGCGTACATCTCCACTGGTTATTCTGCTCTCATACAGACAAGACAGAGCCAAGCTGCCAAAAGACTACCCACATTTATAACCGAAGCCACAGTTATACTTCACTGTTTGACCACAAGCCTCCTCCACGTAAATCACGTTAATTACTTAAATAAACAGACGGACCCAAAACTCAATTAAATGATAATGGCAATTAAACTCTTAAATTTTTAAAGAAATCAAGAAACTCAGTACTGAATTCTCCAAAAGACTTTTATCAGACGCCCAGAAGGGCCTTACAAAAACAAAAATACTGAGTCTGTTACTTCCTAATCTGGCGACACACCCGCCGTGCCACAATACAAAAAGGAATAACAACGAACTACTCAACTTGGTGCTGGAACGGGAGAGCCGGAGGACGCCAACTTTTCACGAAGACCCGTCCAGCTCTGTATCCGACACACCACACGTTACCACACAACCCCAGAGGGAACACATGACGCAGCAGATATGATACGACGAAAGCCATAGTCGATGGCGCCGGTAGGACCACGAGCGCGCCCTAAAGGAAGCCGCCACGACTCACGGAGTGTCGATAACCATGGAGACGTACACTTCCCTCCACAAGTTTGGAAGCACCATGCTGCATATTACAGCCGAGCAAGATGGAAGTGTTGTATATGAGTTATTGGTTACAATACGGAATAGCAATCTCAAATAATTGTTAATAATGACACGTACAGTATTTTAGACTTAAATATTATAAATATACACACATACTTTAACATACTAGTATTGCTCCGTTTTATGTAAACCGGCGTTACCTGTCCAAGCAGTTCTACTAAACACGCCAGGTGGCGCGAGTAGACCGCATGGCTATGTAGAGGTACGTTGTTTACATTTCTGTTCACTTGTAGTTGCATTTGCCTGAAGGTATAACACGCCGCGAAAGCAACTGAAAATAGCTCCAAATCACGGGTAATGACAATCACTTTGCACCAAGAAGGCAATAGTGTCCGAGAAATAGCAAAGGAACTGATGATTTCCATCAGCGGAGTTGTCAAAACCATACACCGGCATCGAGAAACAGGCTCCTATGGAGATCGTCCTCGTTCAGGAGCACCGAGGAAAATATCAGAACCCCAGGTAAAGTATTTGGTAGTGATCAGTAAACCTAACAGATTATAAACTGTCCGTGAATTGACTGCTGAACTAAACGCCACGAGGGATACACCGGTGAGTGAGTCAACAGTGAGACGACGCCTGGCAGACAAGAACCTCCGAGGTTATGTAGCGACAAGGAAACCGCTGTTGCGCCCTGTTAACAAGAAGAAAAGGCTTCAGTGGGCTAAGGCACACCAACATTGGACAGCGGGGGATTGGGAAAGCTTCTTATTCACTGATGAATCGAAGTTCGAAATATTTGGAAGTAAAGGCCTCAATTTATACGCCGTTTACCCCATGAACGCTTGAATCCTTAGTGCGTAATTCCAACTGTGATGGTATGGGGATCGTTTGGATGGAACAAAGTCGGAGATTTGGTGAAAATAGATTGAAAAACGAAACAAAAGGATTGTCATGCCGTTCTCCAGGGACATGCTAAGGCATCTGGTTTGCGTCTGCATGGGAAAGGGTTTGTCTTGCAGCAAGACCACCACCCGAAACATACGTCCCGCTTGTGTCAGAACAATGTGAAGTCACTAGAGGTTGGAAACATATTAAAAAACATGGAATGGCCGCCCCAATCCCCTGATTGTAACCCAGTCGAGCTGCTACGCGATGAATTGGACAGGAGGATCCGAAAACGGGAAATCATGAGTGGGTAACAATTGTGGCAGGTCCGGCAGCAGGAATGGAGATTAATTCCAACTGAAACCTTGGCAAAACTGACGCAGCGCATGCAGAGAGTGTGCAAGGCTGTGACGAAAACAAAGGGTAGCTATTTTGAGGACTCGAATATTTAATTGTTGCAATTTCCTATGTATTATTTGAGTTCAATAAACATTTTGAAAACAACAAAAGGCCTTTTTACACTGTACTTCCTTTCCTATTTCTATAATTAGTAGGTCCTTGCAACTTATGGAGAGTAGTGTAGGTACTCTCGGTTTCTTCCGTAGGCCGGTGATTTGGTGAAAGCAGCTCACTGCAATCGTGTGTAATGTTTAGAGGTGTCGACGGGATACATCATTCCAAAGACTGGTAGGGTTTCTGTATTGTGATACCGAGTACAGGATGTACACCATAGATTTTCTATGTTCTGTAATGAGCTCGGCTGCAGATTTCCCTGTCTTTGTTGTAAGCGAAAACATTCTGTTGGCACCCACCTACATAGGGAGAAATGACCATCACGATAAAGTAAGAGAAATCAGGACTCGCACAGATTGGAACGGTAGAGAGACAGCTTGAAAGTGGTTCATTGCACCCTCTGCCAGGCACTTTATTGTGAATAGCAGAGTAATCACGTAGATGTAGATGTAGATGAAGGACGAATGATGGAGAATTTGTTGGAATATGAGTCTTGCATTATTTACAAGAAATGATAGGGAGAGTGACACAGAAAGGAATAAAAGCAGATTGATTTCTCATTACTAAATTACTAAGCCGTTCTATATATTGCAAGCAAGAACAACTAAACATAGATCTATTGCAATTCCTATAAGCAATTGACAACACGATTTTACAAGTTGAATGACAAACTGTTAAACCTCAGATAACTAGTGAATCAAGAAATTTTTTAAAACAGATATATTCTACAAAATTGTAATGTAGAATAAGACACAATACATTTATTGAAGTTCACTGACGTTGTTTCAAAAATGAAGGAATCGAAACTCGTTTGGCAGCCAAACAAACAGTCTCTTAGACTGAGGTGATAAAACTCGTGGCATAGGGATATGCACATATATAGATGGCTATAGTATTGCGTACATAAGGCTGAAAACGGCAGTGCATTTGCGGAGCTATCATTTATACTCAGGTTATTCAAGTGAGAGGGCGTCCCATGTGATTGTGGGCGCGCGACGAGAATTATCAAACTTTGAACGTTGAGTGACTGTTGCAGCTAAACGCATGGGACATTCCATTTCGGAATTCATTAGGAAATTCACTATTCCCAGATCGACAGTGTCAAGAGTGTGCCGAGAATACCAAATTTCAGGCACAACTGGTAGAACTGGCTCTCAGCACTATGGGACTTAACATCTGAGGTCATCAGTCCACTAGACTTAGAACTACTTAAATCTAACTTAACCTAAGGACATTACACACATTCAGGCCCGAGACAGGATTCGAACCTCCGACCGTAGCTTCCAGACTGAAGCACCTACAACCGCTCGGCCACAGCGGCCAGCATTCAGACACGACCTGCCACTACGGACAATGCAGTAGCCGACGGTCTTCACTTAATGAGTGAGGGCAGAAATCAATGTGGGACGTACGACGAACATATCCATTAGGACAGTGCGGTGAAATTTGGCGTTAATGGGCTATTACAGCAGACGACCGACGCGAGTATATTTGCTAACAGCACGATACCGTCTGCAGCGCTTCTGCTGGTCTCGTGACCACATCGGTTGGACCCTAGACGACTGTAGAACCGGGTCCTGGTAAGATGAGTCCCTATTTCATTTGATAAAAGTTAATGGCAGGGTTCAAGTATGACGCAGACCCCATATTGTCAACAAGTCACTGTGCAAGCTGATGGTGGCTCCATAAAAGTATGAGCTCTGATATATGAGACAGACTGGGTCCTCCGGTCCAGTTGAAGTAATCATTGACTGGAAATGTTTATGTTAGTCTACTTGGAGACCATTTGCAGTCATTAAGGACTTCATGTCCCCAAACAAAGATAGAATATTCATAAATGACATTGCGCCGTGTCACCGGGCCACAATTGTTCGCGAATGGTTTGAAGAACATTCTGCTCAATTCGAACAAACGATATGGCCAGGCAGATCGTCGCCCGACTGGAATTCCATCGTATGTTTGTCGAAGGTATTCGAGAGATCAGTTCACGCACTAAAACCCGCAACAGTTTCGCAATTATTGACGGTTATAAATTTCTGCAGGGGACTTCAGACATGTTGAATCCATGCGAAGTCGTCGTGCTGCACCACGCCGCGTAAAAGGAAGACCCACACGATACCGCGAGGTATCCCATGACTTTTGTAACCTCAGTGGATTTAGTCGTAGAGTAGAAATTTATATCCTAATAAGACATTAATATTCCTCCATCTGTACGAAAGATTGTGCAGTATTTCTGATGACTTCATCGGCAAGAGTACTGTAAACCCCATCTAGTTTACTTCCCTTTTGTGCTTGTGAAAAACTCGTCACGTCAGTTGTCTGAACAACGCATTATTCACCAGCAGAAAACAGGAAAGTGTATATTGCAACTGAGCCGTGATAAAATTTGCTGTTTTGAAGAGCGCGCCGCAGCGCGTAGTGTGACGCAGTCGCCCTTCGTTTCTGGCGGTGGCGCCGCTGTGGCTATCGCAGATTTGGCGTCTCCCCCCAGGTGTGAAAGGGGAAAGGTAGCCTGCTAGCGTGCATTTAAGAGGCGCTATGAGCTCGCTAGGCGGCGAGTCTGGTCAGTTGGCCAGCCGGGTAAGTGTGGGGCAGTCAGTGTCTGTCTGTCGTCCGGAGTGCGAGTGTGTGTTAGGCCACCAGTCTGTACGAGTTTGTTCAGGCAATGGTTATTGGCTGTTGGATCGATCGATTGGTCGGTCACGCACTGAGACACAAGATAGCTTGTCCGCCTTGAGCGTCGGCGCATGTGAGGTCGCCACGTTAGTCCAGAGGCCCGCGCCGTATAGCGTGGGGTAGTGGCTTCGCGGTCGACACGAGAGCAACAGGAGTCAACCCACGACATCGGTCTGGCCGGCGCGAGCTGCGACGCCTTGAGACGGGAGATCGGCACGTCTTCCTACGTCCGTTGGAGCGGCTGGCAGCGGACGGTTAGGGAGAGCGTTTTGGTCGTGCTGCGCCAGGTCTTCGCCAAACATCACAGTTTATTAAAAGTTAAGTGATTGGTGATATGTTGTTTAATTTACTTGTTAAATTCTACTTGTGTTTTTGCTCAGTCTCTCGTCCCCAGCTTGCTCGTCCGTCTCTCGTCCGCATTTGTTAGGCGATTAGTGTCTGTCTGTCTGTCTGTTGGTCTGCCGTACGTTAAAAGCTGCCTCTGTCATGTTTGTCGAATTCGGTGTTAACGAATTTATTGCTTCTAGTGTAACGGCCGAATTCCTGAAATATTTTTTTATCTTGCCCATCATCTTGAGAGCCAGTATATGTGTAACGTAGAGCATGTTTGTATATTTTATGTAAGACTACATTTCATGGGGTTTTATTTAAATGGTCATTTTAGTATATAATGTTGCCACCCTCCCACCGTAAGAGTTTTTTTTTTTTTTTTTTTCAATCAAGTTGCACCTTCGGTGGTTAGTTAATTTTTTTAATGTTAGTGTTTTGTACCATTTCCATCCCTCCTACGGGGTGCATAGTTTATGTGCTTGTGTGAGTTGTTAAAATTTTTAGTTTAAGGTAATCTGGTGTGTTGCAGATTTGCACCAGTGTAATCTTTCAGGGGTTGTTGTGAGCGGTCGTGACTACGGCCGTGTCAAAAGGGAGCGGCAAGGTTCTCACCCCGAAAACTCATACTGTCAAATTTGTTCTTTCTGCCTCTGAATAAATTGTAACTTTATATTTAGAGGGTGCTTTCTGATTATAATTTTAAATAGATTAAAGAAAGGTCTTTTAGGAATAATATTTTCATTTGTTGAAAGAAATTTAATTTGTTTCCATCAGTTACCCGCCGGCAACTACTTCCACGCTCACATAGTGTGATTAAATGTGCTAATGTTCTTGACGAATCGCTAGTAAAAAAGTAAATTCTTAAGAAAAGGTTTTGAAAGTAAATTCACGGTTCAGCAACGATTCTATTAAATCAAATTTCTTACAGTGTGCATAAAACGAAGGCACAAATATAGACCTTATTACGGTACTTCACTTCCCTCGCACCTCTTTGCGATGTCTGTTTCCCTGTGTAAGGTTTCCTTTGAAATGCTCTAAGTCACAACTATGGCAGTGATCATTGCTCTGAGGATTAAACGTGTCATGTCGGACATTAGGTATAGACTTGTACACTGCCCAGTCCACCAGCTTTTCCGTAAAAAAAAGTCGTTCGTTCACTAGATCCATGTAAAGCTGCTGTATCTAGTGTCGTTCAGGAATAGAGACATCAGTGAAACCCTGCGTCTGCTGAATCCAAAAGTAGGAGGAAAACGACATTGACCAGTAGAGACAATATGGCATTAAAGAGAAGTGTTCGACTGATACAGTAAGTTTACTGTTGCCAGCGACAATTTATTTTATTTGCACTAAGCGTTTCAGAAGTTTAATCCATAACCATCAGATGGATACATGTGAATTAATACCACATGTATGCATTTTGTTCACGACCTAGCTGTAACCTGTGGCACTTCTAACAGAAGACAAATACAAAACACTATTTTCGTACACAGTTCATGGTACTTGAGCCATGGATTTAACTAGTGTTCTGTTATTTTATTCTGACATGAAACACAAATTATAGGTTACGATATTTTTCTCTTCCCTGTAGAACCAAAGATACTTCTCTGTAGCCATTTATCTCTTTATTTATCTGTTAATTTCCCTCCTTCAGTACATTCTGTTCAATTCTCCCAGTTAGGGAGTCATTTTCCTCTACATTTCGCTAGATTATGACTGCTAGGCGAAGGAATATTACAGAGAACACCTTACCGTCAGCCTCAGAATGAATAATTACAAAATTAATGTATGAATTTTTTTTACTGCATTATAACGGAACTGAAAGAAGATACGTGTATGTTACAAGAACCAGTAGAGACACAATACGTTACGTCCCACTTGGTGTACTAATTCTTGTGTCCTGCGTAGTTCTAACTAATGACGTACGACTTAGTATATACTAGCACTCTGCTGGTACGTAACATTACTTGCTGTCAATATGTACGGAAAATAATATCTCACTTGGATGTCGCGTTAGCGTTACAGTAACCTAGTGTTTATCAGAAACTGAAATGAAACACCTCCTCCACCAATTAGACTTTTAAACATGATCTTTAAAAATGTTGCATTACGTAATAATTATTAAATAAACACTTTTAGTTAAAAACTTACAGTCGAAGAATTGCGCATATAGAAATGGGAAACTGTTCACACCATGTAGTATGATAAAGTGGCTTAAGTCACGATGGCAATATTGTAAATATTCGTGGAACTGCTGCCCTGGTCATCAAGTCTGATACGTTAGATAGCAGTTTTCTTAGGACATGGGACGTACCTGCGCGTTAGGACGTCAATAAGCACTTTCGGATTATCCAATTACAACGATCGGGTTAAATCTTTCCAATTACGTAATTAACACAATTGATGAACACCTCCTTCATCATATCAATTAACTCATTTTGTCTAGCGCCTGGAAAACGTCTCGATTCTTTTTTAAATATTAAGTTAATATGCTTCACTAATTCGTCGATTATCCATCTATGACATCCATTACCAGCAAAAATATAAATTTCAGAAGCTTCTGTTACCACGTAAACAACAATACCAATATTATAAATGTATAAGTAATTGTGTCTGATACGTTTTTACGACTATACCACTGATCAGATTTTGATGATAATGGGTATGGACATAGTTTCGACACTGAAAGAGAACTCAGAAGGCATGTATTTATTGTTTTGAAGAATATTACGCGAATAACGTGCCACCTGACACGTCCCTATACGTTAATTCCCATGACTTACCATTGGTCCCTGCCATCATATGCTCATTGGGCATACAGAAGAGTAGAATAACAGTAACTGCTACCCAGATGGCTAGCACACTTACTTCCGCATTTCTGTGTGTGCCCTCTCCACAGCTAATCTCGCGAGGTGATGCCCAGCGTCACCGGCACTGGTCATCGAGAATACCACTTTCAAACGTCTGGATAGTAGAGCAGTGCCTCAAAGGAAGCAGGTGAAACAGCTTTTTATGGAGCATTTTCCTTATTTTCTTCGTAACTGCCTCCTTCTTTGACCACGGGATGGTGTGGTTTCCGTGACTGGAGGTATTGTGAGGTGTCACATCAATGGTACAGGTGTAGCCCTCGTTCACACCGGGTTTCTCCGAAAACACATTCTCATAATCTGCACGTAGCTGAGTCAGTTCATTTCGTTGTGCTTCAGTGAAATATTCTGACTCCATGACTTTCATGGTTATCAGTTTCCTCTATTCCTCTCTTTTGTGTCTCACTGTTTAGAGGCACAAAACGCGTGGGTGTTTTCAGCTCGTTACTAAATGCGAATAAGTAGGAGGCCGAGTTGATAGGAGCTGAAGGAGTCCAGGTTGCAATAATATGCGGTACGGCACACTGTTAGAGAGAAGGATTATTATTCAGGAAACAAATAGTACAATGAAATTACTTATCTTCAGTAATTTGTAGGACTGCAGCTGCGGCTATGAACTGACAATCTCGTATAATGGAATACCATGAACTAATACAACATATGCTCAGGGACTAAGCGTGATGGACCCTCCCCAGAGAATCAATGCAAACATTACAGAACTGGCTGAGGGTCGATTATGAAAGTGCGTCTGTCTAGGTTGAAATCTAGCTAAGAAGTGAACGAGGCACACTCCAGTTCCGCCGAGCTGCACAGCCCGCTAGAGTGCGCTGTGCTCGGCAGACAAAGGGCTGCCAACCTTTTGTTGGCGCGGCGTTGTAGTAGTCTCTGTGGCAGTGATACTACACTTTCTGTCTTCACTAATAAACTCTTTATAACATGCTTGTCTTGTACTTAAGTCAGAATATAAATTCATTATCTGTATGCCTTCGAATCTAAACTGAAAGCTCCGGCAATATTTACCGTTTACTTCCCGTGTCCTCAACAATGGCAAAATTACACCTCTACTCTTATTCATAAGGCTTACTTCCCCGCACAAGAGGTCACACCTAACCCCGTAACTACTAGGAACGAACTTTTCATTACTTCATTTCCTACCGTAAACTCGACTTGCACCTCGTGCTTTATGATATGAGATTGTGCACCTATTGCACCTGTTACACGACAATTCTTCACTGGAAATACTGGTATTCTATTACTCTGACTCAAGTACTTGTAAAGATTTGCACTCACGACATTCATTGGCGCACCGGTATCGACTATTACCTGTATTGGTGCTCAGTACATATCTGCTTGCAATGTAGCCCGCACAACACTTTTGTCGGTTCGGTTACTTTTGTGCGGTATGACTAAAAGTTTCTTTTCTATTTTTATTCCCTCATTGTATCTCAGCATAGAAAGTTTATCGCTGTCATCAGTGAACGTGCCCTCACTACACCAACCTGCAGCCAACAACGGAGAGCGTATTGTGGCTGTCTTTAGTTTAACGGATGAGCATTAGTGGGTTGACAGTTGTCTGCCACTTTCACTAATCTCACATTGTGGTTCTGGTTGTTGTTGTTGCTACTGTTGGAATGGCCGCCCTGCCTCCCCGATGGTGTATTTTGATACTGTGCATGGCCCTGGTTTTGCAGTTGTCGGTTGTAATTCCCTGACATGTTCTGTGGTTGACCTGGGTTGGCGTTCCATTGTGGTTCTGTGTTTTGTTGCCACTGTGGTGTCGGTTCATTATAATCACACCACTGGTTTCGGTTATTCCGCCAGTGCGAATTGCCGTTGCCACTATATCCACTAGTCATGCGTCCATCATGACGTCTCTTCCGATTTTGACGATTATAACTGTTGCCGTTATAACCATTGACATTGTTTATGCCTCGATTCTGTTGCCGGTTCTCTTGCCCATTTCCGTTACCACTTGGTACTGAGTTACTACTGTTACTGTTCCTGCCATTGTAATCGGTTTTTTGATGATTACAGTGTGCATGGTTTCACTTGTTTTCTGTTTTCATGTCTTCGATCAATAAGTCAACAGAATCCACATTTCGCCGGCCGGGGTGGCCGAGAGGTTCTAAGCGCTGCAGTCTGGAGCCGCGCGAATCCTACCTCGGGCATGGATGTGTGTGATGTCCTTAGGTTACTCAGGTTTAAATAGTTCTAAGTTCTAGCGGACTCATGACCTCAGAAGTCCCATAGTGCTCAGAGCCATTTGAAGCCAATCCACATTTCCAGGAATTTTTCTATGTCATATTCCGGTACATTGATGAAATATTTTTTAATTTCACTGGGCAACTTCATTTTTATTAATCTGATTGTGTCGCGATCGGTCATGGGCTTGTCCCAGTACCTGGTTTTGTTTATATACTTTTCAAAATATCTGCGTTGCGTGCTCACCTTAGGATTGTATATTTCTGGACTGTACAACTCCTTGCGTAGTCTTTCTTGGACGCTATTGGACCAGAATTTTTGCAAGAATGCACCTTCAAAATGTTGCATTGTCCGACATTTTTCGGACACGTTGGTGGCCCACAGTGCCGCTACACCTTGAATAAAGGAGACCACGAACTGTATTCTTTGTCTTTCCGTCCGTCCTGGGAAACACATTCCTGAAACTCTTAATGAATACCACAGGATGGACATTTCGTTTTTCGCTATTGAAGGGTTGGAATGTCCTGTGATTTATCACATTGTCCTCCTTTTTGAACATCTGATTGCTAGCTTCTGTGGCATACATTACTTCATGATGTGCGCTGCTCGGTATCGCATATTGTCCGTGCCCGTAATCCGCGTTAGGTTTCCGACACAGACAGTCTCCGTGCGACCTCCTGTTGCCAATTCGGCAACTCCGCTGTCACACGGGATTTGATCTGTGTTAATTCGGCATGTAGTGCGGCAGCGCTAGCGTCAATATTTACACTCGCGGCCGCAGCCGTTTGTTCTACAGCTGTTTTTACATCGCTATCAATCTTTGCAGATACCTCGCAATCCTTTACTTCTAGCCATTCTTTGAATTCTTTTTAGACTTTTTGAGCTTGCACTTCCAAATATGTATCAATACTTTTCCGTCCATCTATCTCCACATTATGCACGCTGTTGATTAAAGTCTGGACATTGTCTTCTAGCCTGGCCTGCGATATCTGCAGTTTTTCCATCGCGCTGGCTGGACTTTGCACAAGATCAGGTATTTCTTTGCAATCATCTCGCGTCTTGCCAAGTTCGCTTTCGATACTGTTTAGTTTCGTTTCTAGTCTGTGGTCTCGCTCTCTGTCTTTCTGCTGACGCTCATAGAGCATTTGAGCAAGTTTCTCGTCCCTCTCCCTATCTTTTTCTTCTAACCTGCGCAGAAATTCTGCAAATGGGTCTGCAATCAGTGAGAATACTGGTGCCCCGCTTAATCTAGCCCTCTATTGGCCCCCCTGTCCAGGTAGTGGAGTTGTTGTTGTTCCATTCCCATTCTGCCGTGGAGCGTCATTCACCGTCCACAGATCTTCGCCCCCCGCTCCGAGGCGGTGGCTTGGGGTTCGTTTACGTTTTGCAAATGCTCCTCACTTTCCATGTTAACAGAATTTGGTTCGTCTGGTACGGATGTTTTAGGTTGTCCTATCTTACCCATGATAGATTCGCTTTAAGCCACTGACAAATCCTTAACACTGACACACACACGAATAATTATCCCCTCCAAAAGTAAACATATAAATCCACAAATACACGCAATTTAATTTACACTCTAATTACTATTTTTTCGCCGAAGGTTTCTCATGTCCTTATGGGTTCGATATTCCGCACAGAGCTACACAAGATGCTTGCACAATAGGCCTTAATTTGTTGTTTCTTTTTCACGTAATCCTCTTTCTTTTCTCACTTTTTCTTCTCCAGATCTCCTCAGGGTGCGGTTTGGTTATTGTACATCAAAAAGATTTCATATAGGCATTAATATTTTACAACAAATAGGCACATACATAATTACATTTGTTATAATAGTGTCATATTAATAAATCTCGCATTTTCTTCGATCTGGCCTCTAAGTTGCGGCGTCAACCTAGCCTCAGTCGGCCGTCGTAATTTAATTTATTATTTACTACAGAAATTGATAGGTAATGGTGATTGTTGCCGACTTACGTGGTGGGCATTGATCAAAATGATAATTCATTCAATTTTGATTTACAATTAAATGCTGTTGTGCAGTTGTCTCTTTCTATAACAATGTTAATCTACAGTGGAAATTAAACATGAGCATAGAAATAGAACAATGGAATAAAGTTTTCATATTAATTTCCTCGGCAAGTCAGTTCACTTTGAAGCAAGAAATCTTTAGTTATTAATTACAATTGCAGCCCACACACGCGCGAGAGTACTTTTTCTTACCTGCGTTAACCATTGCATTATAGTCGGAGTAGTCTGGCTCACGGCTGTTGCACAGAAGATAAGAATCTTAAAGCAACGTATTCTCTGCAACGTCTGGCGGCTGTGGAGAAAAATGTACATTGTGTTAATAGCGGGCGAGTTTTTCGCTTCCGGTAATTTTTATAAGTTAATATCACCAATTCTGTTCAGTACCTCCTCATTGGTTACGTGGTCTACCCATCTAATTTTCAACGTTATTCTGTATCACTACATTTAGAAACTTCTGTTTTCTTCTTGTCTAAACTATTTACCGTCCATGTTTCGCTTCCATACATGGCTACATCCCATACTATTACTTTCAGAAAAAACTTCCTCACACTCACATCTGTACTTGATGTTAACAAATTTCTCTTCTTCAGAAACGCTTTGCTTGCCAGAGCCAGAGCCAGTCTACATTTTAAAGAATATCCTCTCTACTTCGACCATCACCATTTCACCGGCAGACGTCAAAGTTTTTATTTCTTCTCCATGGATTTTAATTCCTACTCCAAAATTTTCTTTTGTTTCCTTTACTGCTTGCTCAATTACATATTGAATAACATCGGAGATAGGTTACAACACTCACTCCATTTTCAATCGCTGCTTTCCTTTCCTGAATCTCGACTCTTATAACTGCCATCTGGGTTCTGTACAAATTGTCGTCCTGTATTATAACCCTGCCACCTTCAGCATTTGAAAGAGGGTATTGTAGTCTAGAATGTCAAAAGCTTTCTCTAAGTCTATCTTCTAAGGTAAGTCGTAGTCAGTATTGCCTCGCGTGTTCAAACATTCGTATGGAATCCAAACTGATACACTAACGCCACTAT
The DNA here is from genome assembly GCF_023864345.2 of Schistocerca serialis cubense. NCBI lineage: Eukaryota > Metazoa > Arthropoda > Insecta > Orthoptera > Acrididae > Schistocerca > Schistocerca serialis. Next base: position 723,956,258 of record NC_064642.1, read on the forward strand.
TAGTATGCAAATCATCTTCACTTTAAATACTCGCTGTAATGGTCGACGAGTATTAGTTATCTTCGAGATCCGTCGTGTTCAGTTGATGCTAGTCAATAATGCCTTTAAGAAAACACCGCACTGAGTTTGAACGCGGTAGTGTAATATGGCTGCGAGAATCTGCATGTATCTTCTGCGATATTGCAGAGTAACATGGCAGAAATGTAGCCACAGTACTTGATTGCTGGCAGCGGTGGGCATAAGAATGTACGGTCGAAAGAAGCCCTGGCTCCGGACGTCCACGGAGCGTTACCGAGAGGGGTGACCATCGTGTCCGGTGTGGGGCCGTGGCGCCTCGTACTGGATTTGCAGCACAGTCGGTCACTTCAAGGATGGCTCCGAAGCAGACGCCATGTAGCGTGCATTCCACTCCCCCCGAACCAGAGCCATTTGCGACTTCAGTGGTGTCAAGCGAGAGCTCATTGGAGTACAGGATGGTCTGTTATGTTTTCTGAGGAAAGCCGTTTCTGTCTCGGTAACAAGGATGACCATGTGTTGGTTAGAAGGAAGCCAATTGGGGACCTACAGCCGACTTGTCTGTGTGCTAGAAACAGTGGACATAACCTGGAATTATGGTATGGCGTGAGAATCTGCAGGAGCAGTCTCGTGGTTATCCCACACACCATGACTATACATTTGTACAGCAATCTGATGATTCGATGTATTGCGCTACTATTCATGAACAGCATCCCAGGGGATGTTTTCTAACAGGATAACGCTCTCCCATATACCACTGTTGTAACTCAATATGCTATGCAGGGTGTTCACATGTTGCCCTGGCCTGCTCTATCACCAGATCTGTCTCCAGTCGAGCACGTATGGGAAATCACTGGACAACTCCAACGGCATCTACAAACAGCTTTAACCATCCTCGTATCGAGCGACCAAGTGCAACAAGCGTGGAACACCATCCCACAAATTGGCAAACGGCACCTGTACAACGTAATACATGCACGTTTGCATGTTTGCAATAAACATTCTGGAGGCTACACCGGTTATTAATACACTAGCATTTCAAATGAACCAGCATTTCACATTTGTCATGGCTTATCTCTCTCTTACATCAATATGTAAATTTATAATGTTACGAATTTAAATATGTTACCTCCACAAATGTATTCCCGAAATTTTATTACTCCACGTTAATTGCTTTGCTGTACATACTTCGAAAGCAGACAGCAAACCTTTTCTATTGAAGTAAAGCCTCCGGCTTGGCGTCTTCCTTTAAGTGCTAACACTCTGATGTTCTTGGAGTGAAGCGTCAAGTGTTTCATCAACATTAAAAATATATTGAACAGAGAGAAATTGCTTGTCTTCCACTGTTTTAGGGGCATGAAAATTCATCTACGTTTACTTGGTTAAAAGCTAGTCTAGCCTCTGATACAGGCTTCCTAAGACTCTCCATAGATCGTTCACTCTCAATCCATAAGATCGCTTTTTCGTTTCAAAAACGTAATCAATGATTTGTTGTTTTTTATTGAACACACTTCGTAAGAGTCCCACAATCGTTTTCCACCTAATGCATTTCTGTGTTTTCCTAAACTCTTGTCCAGTGTGCTAAGTGGAAAACGAAATTGCTTTACTGCTGTAGAAGAATGCATCTAATCATTCTTTACCGGCACAATCTCCTTTTACGTCCCCAAAGGCTCCTATATTTTTTTCTCTGATTTCTGGATACATTTAATAGGCTTCCTGGTGCCCTAGTATCTGAAGGAAAACCAAGATGCAGTAGCAGACCGTTTAATACACCATAACAGAGATGATTCAAAATAAGATTGTTTAATTAAAGATTTCTTGAAACGGATAACGTCATAACGTGCAATTTACTAAATTGAATTCTAGTGTACGGATTTTTATTTGTAATTAGGTAACACACTATGAATGTTTTAAGTTCTGCGTCCGCAGCAAGCAGGAAGGCGGCCATTAACACCTGGTACGGCGATACTGTATTTTTCGTGACTGATGACCAATATTGATATTGTGAACAGTCAGAACGGTGCAGGATTCTGCTATTTAATCCAGCGTAAAGAGGAAGGTTGATGTTACCGATTTTCTACGAAAAATTACGTTGGTATCATTACACAGTCCATACTGTGTTTTTAATCCTTGTTGATCCATTGCGGATTGTGGGACGACAGCTGGCGTGAACTTCTTGATGCAATAATTTACCAACAGCCGTATGTATTGCAGAAATTTATTTTATTTTATGAACTTCTATGTGCTACCAGTTTCGGCATTACACTGATGCCCTCTTCAGGCCACATATGTCACAGTCGCAAAATAACTGTACCCGTGAATCAATCGTCCTGCAACAACTCTTGGTGGCTAGGCGACACAGACTCACAGAGTGAGAGGATACTGTGATTTGTCCGCCATTACGTGGGCGTATGGAGCGGCCATTTCAAACTGCACAAAAAATCAGACGTTAATTCATTCGATCGGTAATACAATATTTGAACTCGGACGACAAGGACCCAAAGGAATTTATATTTTTTTCTATTCTAACAGTGAAAATAACATTCAGCAGAACAGTCTTAGACTTTATGTAATTGAAATCATTTTTGTGGCTGGTGTGTAAGATAAGTTTTTCTCAGGCACCAGTGTTGTTATAGGAAGAGTTTGTGGTGTGATATATTAATTATTTGGTGCATACATTTAATGTCACTTACTGAAATAATGAAACATTTCCATATTTATTTGTAGTGATAAGGTACGACAAAAAAGTGCATTGTAGTCGTCCTCAGCAGCACATAAATAAGAATTATCAGAGATCATTTCTTTTAAATAATACTGTTATTCTTGCTGCTACAGCAACAGCATGAAACCCATCACATAGTAATACCTTTATTCAGTGTGAATATTTGCAGGTTCACTAAGTATCATACACCACATCATTACAAATCAAATTACACGAGAAACAAGGCAAGAAATTGATAATGATCTATATCTGCACGCGAACACCTTGACCAAAGCGACTAATTCCATTGAATGAATGATTAGTGTCTCAGTTTTCCCGATAAAAGCAAGCAGCAGAACGCATCGGCCTCCCAACTGATGTAATCTCACTCTGTTATAACAATTAACTTAAGTGAAAGAACACCTGGCCAACTGTTCGATACTCAGGTCGTCATGAAGCGGTTGCTGCTTCAAAACACAAGTAAGTGCATCAAAAACAAATATTCTCTTTCCTTTGTAAAGTAGTGGTAAAATATTTGTCGTCTAGTCTTCATAAATGAAGATATTTCCCATAATTTCGAACATATTCTCTACTTTTAGTTCTTTCATTAGAGCGAAATGAGTTATGTGTCTTTTTAGGTACCTTGGCCTTTCAGTAGGTTCTTGAAGCCACAACAAAGCAGTATAAACGTAACGTACAGAAAGCAGTTGGTAAAAGCGTCGATCCTTTTATCTGCTGAACGTAAAAGAAACAAATTATCTTTAACCAGGAACACCGGTGAAAACGATACAAGTACGAACTTAAGTGGTTAAGCTAATGTTAATGCGTCCTTAAACTAATAATTGTTTTTCTAAGGAGACGACTGACTGCTAACTCAATCATCGTATATTCACTGAAGAACATAGTTCCACGAACAAATTGTTTTTGTTACGTTCAGCTAAGAAAGAGCATAGCTCTATTATCTTATGGGCGCAGATTTGAAATCTAACTTTTTTTCTGTACCTTGTGCAGCTTAATTACCATGCATCTTCATTACACGTAAGCAATTTAATTTAAAAAAGTATAAATTTTTCAATATGAATTAAGGTTTTGTTGAAGTGTAAACACGAAAACCTTTATCCATTACGCTGAAATTTTTTTAGTCGTCAGGTTTCTGACTGGCCTGACGCGGCCCGTCGCAAATTCCTCTCCTGCAGTGACCTCCTCACCCCGGAGTAGTACTTCTACCCTGCGCCCTCAATTGTTAGTTCCATGTACTCCAATATTTTTGTTTCCCTACCCTCATGAGCTCCCTGTAGTACAATGGAGGTTATTCGCTGACGTCATCAGTCTACCTAATGTTCCAAATTCTTCTGAAGCCCTACATCTCTTACACTTCGATTCTTTTGTTGCGGTTTCCTACTGTCCATGATCCACTACCACACAATGCCGTGCTTCAAGCGTTCATTCACATAGTTTTCTTACTCAAATTAACGCCAATGTTTGGTAGCAGTTGCCTTGGCCAGGAATGCCTTCTTTGCCTATGTTAGTCACCATTTTATGTCTATATTAGCAATAATCCGTTACCGACTATTTTGCTTCCGAGGTAGCAAAATCCCTCGATCACGCTTTACCATTTTATATTGTCGAACGCTTTTTGAAGGCATATAAATCCTATGCGTGTGTCTTCATTTGTCTTCAGTCTCCCTTCTATTATCAAGAGCAACGTCACAACTGCCTCCATGGTGCTTTACCATTCCTAATGCGAAAATGATTCCCTCTGACAAATCCTCAATATCTTTTTCTATTCCTCTGTGTACCTTTCTTGTCAGCGGCTTGGCTGCATGAAATCTTGGCTGATTTGCGATAGTTCACGCACTTACCTGCTCTTGCTATATTCTGAACTGTGCGGACGATATTTTCCCAAATGTATAACGGATCCACCAATGTCTTAGATTCTACAAAACACTTGAATGATTGCTACTTCCTTCAAATAACTGTAGAAATTGGTTCAAATGGCTCTGAGCACTATGGGACTTAACATCTGAGGTCATTAATCCCTTAGAACTTAGAACTAATTAAACCTAACTAACCTAAGGACGTCACACACATCCATGCCCGAGGCAGGATTCGAACCTGCGACCGTAGCGGTCGCGCGGTTCCAGACTGAAGCGCCTAGATGTACAAATTCTGCGGAATGTTATACATTACTTCTACCTTATTTCAAAAGTCTTCCAGAGCTGTTTTAGATCCTGTTCTAATACATTATCCCCTATGTCTTCCATATAGTCTCCTATTTCTTTTTCTCCCTCGTCATCTTACGTGTCCTCCACGTCATGGAGGCCTTCAACACACTCTTTCCACTTACCCGCGCTCTCTGCCTTTCACTGAGGAATTTACATTGCACTCTCAATGTTACTATACTTGCTTTTAATTTCACCTAAGGTTTTTTATTTTTACTTTTCTATACACTGAGTTAGTCCTCCAGAGGATCATTTCATTTTCACTCTCTTCACATCTTTCCTGCAGTCATTTCTTGGATGCCCCTTACTTTCTGTTTGTTTCAGTACCGTGGGATTTATACTGCTGGATTCTTGTCTTTTCCTGAACATTTTTGTACTTCCTTCTTTCGTTTATCAGTTTCTCTGCAGCCAGCTCTCGTGTATTAATGTTTGCCTATTCTGCGATTACTATTTTTAGAGATGTTCACCCCTCTTCAACTGAGCTGCCTACTCCGGTATTCCTCATTGCACTATCCACACTCTCTGCTAACTTCAATAGTGTCTCATCATTCCTCAGTATTTCTGAATCCCACTTCCTTCCACAATAATTCCAAACGGACAGTTCTGTTAAACTTCATTCTAATTTCCAAGATTACTGAAGTGTGATTGAAGTCTGTATCTCAACCTGTGTGCGCCATACAATCCAATATTTGATTTCGTAATCTGCATCTGGTCATGATGTAACTGAACTGGATTCTTCCCGAGTCTCCGGATCTTTCCTAAGTATACCACTTCCTCTTTTGATTCTCGTATGGAGTATTTGCTGCTACCATCTGAAATAAATTGCAGAACTCAATATTTCTCGTGTGTCATCCCGGTTGTCAAGCCCACAACCCACATTCTCTTCTAAGCTTTCTTTTATTGCTTGTCCTACAACAGCGTTCCAACCCCGCATGATTGTTATGTTTTCATCCGTCGTTACACACTGAATTACATGTTTAATATCCTCATACAGTTAACCTAGCCTACCATTTTCTGGTTCTGACGTTGGTGTGCGTACCTGAATTATACGACTGTACTGGGCACTATACATTAAAGTTTGATCAGTTTGGCTCGATCCCCCATGTGCTATGGCACGAAAATACATATATTTGTTACACACGGCTTCATTGAGTCTCACAGAGATGGCTGGTCTCAATGTTTGCCTACGTTTCTCGTCGTAGGGTGCCAGCTCACACCTGTCGTAAACTCAGTTTTTAAGTTGAAATAAAATATAATAAAACAATGCAGGCAGGTGTTGTGGTGAAATTTAAAATATTGAGTCACTCGAGTTGATTTATAATTTGAATAAGTAGTTTATTTTTCTTCAATATTTTCACTTAACACTTAAAATGCAGTCATAGGGCGTTTACGTAAGGGCTGCCATTACAACACTTCACTATAAAATTCGTATGTCGCTATCACGGCACTCGACAGTCTACTCACAATTCATAAAATTCACTCTTGTCTAATGTCCTAAACCTCTATATTGCGCTCCACTTGATCGTTCACGAACGTCCCTACATACATACTTGTCCTCGAACACGTCAACCGACCCACTACTACCCCCGGATGCGCGACACGTCCGACTCTTAGCATCGCTCAAAACCAACTGTCCTGTCGTCAAAGAGGGCCCTCCTATCCACCCTCGAAACGATTGTCTGACTCAAAACAATGTTCGACAAAAACTGTGAATATTATAAACTTACACACAAAAATATATGACGTATTGAAAATACGGAAAATTTCTAGGCAATAATAATTTAAAGTCCATGTTTTTGTACCTGCCACCGATTATTCACAAATAGTGTTCTTGTGCAGTGATTTTGTTTTCCAGGCTGTCATTCAAAAATGGTACACATTAAGCTAAATCGGCGATGATTGCTCGATGCAGCTCTACTAGCCAAATCTGTTGTCATTTTGTTCGTATTCATCGGCCAAAGCATTACCGAGATATTAGCTTTTGAACTTTAATAAATTTACTATTTTAAGACAAAAATAACGTTTAAACAATTACATATTTATGTGGCGCGTCTAGATAATATAGCTTTACATATTTTTCTGTCCATGAGCGCCAACTCGCAGCTCCGTGTCACTCTTGGTTTTGTTTTTATCAGCTTTTCTCTGGCATTGAAATTTTTTCAAGAGCGCAAACACAGCCATATGCGCTCCTGCCAAGCATCCGCTCGGGTTTTTCCAATGCCGCGAAACGCTAGTTGCTCGCCACGGCCCCTTAGCAGCCGCCAGCCACGTGCTCTGCGGTGGGAAACTACCGCCCTAATATCCCGCCACACCTTGTACGCTCACTGTTACCCCCACTTGCTACTCCATAAACGCAGTGCACGGTGTCGCAAGTAGCTCCAAACCCAATCTGCGCCCTCAGTAAAGAAATAATACACAACAATAAACTCTTCATATGATAGCAGAAAAATCGAAATGAACAAGTCCTTAAATTATTTATGCAGCAGCACTTCCTACCCTTGCTTAACCAAACTTACACAAAATATAGTTATTCATCAGCATTTCCATGATAGGACTGGCCAATGGTTGTGGGTAACAATACATAAACAATCGAAAGTGGACCAGCAATTTTTCTTAAAGTTCTCTAAATATTGTTTTTTTTCAATCTTTTTTTTATGTCGATGCATCGTATTACTTAGTAGAAATTACGCAGCACATACAGTCAACACTACACCTTTTGTTGTCTTCTGTGGTGTGTCTCTGACCTGCATCTACTGCAACTCAGATCTCAGGCGCTATTTCTCAAATTGTCCTGCCAGTCAGCTAACCCATTTCTACCGGGAACAAACATAATTCACCCGATCAGTTTGTTATCAGCGACGGTGTCTGGGTACCAAGAATTGGTCGGATGTAAACCTGCCCTGTGGTAGCCAGACTTGACAAAGATAAAGCCAAATATCAGGGAGAAACCTGACACAAACTCACAGATGGTAGTGTTACCAAAGAAATGCATGCTGGATACAGACTTTTCTTTGATCGTAACAGTTTGTCCCATTCAAGAACAGAAATGGCACAACTCGTTGAAACTGTACAACATTGAGGCAAGGTTTCTCTAACCAAAGTGAAACTAAGAAAATATATGACCAGAATAGTGTTCAAACATTTATTATATGATGAGTTCCATGGTAGGTTCCAGCAGCAACCCAGTCCCTAGTTTTAACCCAAACAATAATCTAACTGCTGCTCAATGACCAATGAAGAATACAGCACTGCAAACTGAATAAAATCAAATGTATAAAGTGCCCCATTGCACAACATAATCCACAAATCAGTTTATATTGCCCTGAAACTAAGTAATCTTACACATACTAACAAAAAAAAAAAAAAAAAATATATATTCCCCTCAAATGCAAACATATCTCCAATGACTACAAGAACATATTATATGTACACCATTCAATTCCATATTCTCATCAGTCAATCCTATGCCGAACTACCTCCAAACCGACACACCAAAACAAAATTGGTGTGTGACCAAATTGTAATAAACATAATGAAGTTACGTAGTAGAGAGTATTGCAGTGGGGTCATTCTAGGGATTTAGCTTGGCAGAGGGTGCTTCATACCAACGTAGCATGGCAAAGGGTGCTCGTAAAGATGTTGGGTGGCAGAGAATGCTTCGTATCCATGTTGAATGGCAGAGGGTGCTGCGTTCCGTGTTGCAAGGTGGAGGGTGCTCCATACTGAGTGTGCAGAGGGTGGTATTACCACTTATGTGGCAGAGGGTGCTTAGCACCCATGTAGGATGGTAGAGAGTGCGTCATACCAAAGTATCATTCAGATGTTGCATCCGACCAATATTGCGGTGTAGGTGGTGCTTTGTGCAAGTCTTGTGTGTTAGTGTTTATTAGCAGTGTTTCATGGCAGAGGATGCTTTGCACCAATGTTGGGTGGTAGGGGGTGCTCCATAAAAACATTTCGTTGCAGATGGTGCGTCCTACCAACGATGCGAGGCGGAGGATGCTTTACACTGATGTTGCATTGAGGATGGATTTTCATAGTGATCAATTTACCTACCATTAGGAATGTGGAATGCACTGAAAGACTGTAATGTGACTTTGAAAGTGATGGACCACAGCAATCAATCGTCCTTTCATTTCAAGCTTTATTAAAGCAAATCTAGATTTAGATAGTGCTTAGCCATTTTCAGTGCAATATTGAATTGTTTCAATACATGCCCTAGTGCGTCAGTTCCTTGTTGTTCGGGTTTGTCACAGGTCACTGATGATTAATCAAGCAGTCTTGAACGAACTGTGACAGAAGCCCAAAGAACAGGGGACTGATGTACTAGAGCATGTATTGAAACTATGAAATAATGCATTGATAATGGCTAGGCACTAGCCGAAACCTAGATTTGCTTTAATAAAGCCTGAAAGGAAAGGCCGACTTATTTCTCCATCATTTTGAAACTTCCTAGTGATGTTGTAAATGGTGCATCGAGACGATGTTCCCTAGAAGAGAGTCCTTAGTAGCAACACGTCACTGAAAAATGCAAGAATAAGTCATTAGCTCACGTCGGATTGGCACTGGAGTTGGTCGCCCATTAAGTGGTACGAAACGTGCCCTTTGGAAATTTATAAATTGACTGTGCTGGTAAACCCCTTACGTTATTTGTTTTTCAAATAGCTGAGCAAAACTGAACATGATCAGATGTTTCTCTCTTTACTTATTTTGATCATCAATAAACTGACACACAATATTTTTAGCGTAACGCAATCTGACTTTCATTAATCCCTACAAAAGAATGGCCCTGACTAACAATAACCTATACCTTTCATGAATCACCTCACAAAAATCTTCGTTACTCGAACAACTGCAATACAACGAGCGCCAATACTGCCTGGTAAATAAAAGATTCTAACTACTGAAGGCACTACCTACTGATAGGGATAATTGGCAAATGAAAGATTTTGATAGAAAACAAACAATGTATTTACCTTAATAGTGTTCAAAGGTCATAATATATACATATCAGTTCATGACATCCAGTCTCACAAATTTCGTTTTTCTGACGGAGACACGTCCAGATCGTCTGCTCTCAAAACTCTGCCATCTCTCTCCCCACATCCATCACTGCCGGCGGCTCACCTCCAACTGCACAACGCTATGCGCTGTTCACATCCAGCTGCCCAACACTACAATAGCGAATATTCCAACAATGCCAACCAGCCACAGACTGCACACAGCATAGCCAGCGATTTTCGTACAGAGCGCTACGTGACGTTACCAACATAAAAACCTAAACAGCTTACTTACATAGCCCCCATGCTCCCCACAAAAAATGTTACAAATTGTTTTGGGCAGTGTTCAATACAGATTTGAAAAAAATTTTCATAATTACAATAACGAAGATATCAAATGCACGCACATATTGATACACTGTTGGTCAAAAGCAAAGATTTTCTCACAGTCCATAAAGACGGTCCTAATCATTCATCACAGTAGTAATTGCAGTTTTTTTCTCAAAGTCTGAGCAGTAAAAGCAAATGCACATGGAAAAAGTGGATTTCCATGCAGTCTTGAAGAAGTATTGTTGTCCTTCCAACGGAAAGACACTGCTGTCTCTTGACATGCAGACAGGTAATGGGCCACAACAGAGCAAACCTGCAACAGAGTCAGTCGAAGTTTTGAAGAATATGGGTAGGTAGGTCATCACAGAGCAGACCCCCTGTAGTCCTGGTAGAGAGGATTGTATTGGTGGGCCACCAGAGGTGCAGACGCACTGCAGTCCTTGTAGAAATAATGGTATTGGTGGGCCATTAAAGGTGTAGACCCACTGTAGTCCTTGTAGAGATGGCCAGCAGCCATCTGTTACAACTGTGTGAGTGCACAATCACCATTAAAGAGTCTTGCAGACAATATAGCAAGTCCATAAACCACCACCTGTGCACTCACAAACTTTTTTCTTATGTCCTTAGAACCAGCAATGCTGTTAACCAGTCCCTTGCTGAATTATCAACAGACGTGTGAGCACTAACAGTCCCTTGTTTTCACATATTGTGCATATACTATGACCAACAGAAACGTGTGCAGTGAAATGAAACATAATTTGAAGAACTGGTGTCTATACAATTATAAATTTACGACATGAGAATACAATTACAAAGGTACAAAATACGTTCTTAAAGAACATAACAATACAGATAACATTTGTAGTAATATGGGTTTTACAAAAGAATCGAAGTAACATATACATCAGTATTACAGGAATTATGACATAAGTAAATACATAAGAGTTCCGAATAACTTTCGAAACATCAACTTCACACATGAGCATTAAAACAAAACAGAATAAATAATGTCTAAACATCTTTACAATGCAAATAACATAGTATTAGAAAAACTGTACAATATAACTCTGATCACATAAACACATAAAGACAGGAAGAACACAAATACACAAGGGTACAAAAGCACATAGCGGAATAACACAAAAGGAAAGGACAGGGTTTGTTTTACTGCAGTATTTTGCAAACAAAACTTCCTTTACTTCTTGGAGATCTCCCTTCGTTCATCATTACTCCCAAAAAATAATATCTATACTTTCTTTCTGCATTCTATTCATATCCTCTTTCAAAATAATTATTCTTCATTGTACAATACCATTTTTTACAAACTTTTTCGTATTTCTCAATGCATTTCTTCCAACTCATTGCAACTCATTCTCTTATATAGCCCACCCACTCTTAAGCTACCTTAAATCTACTGAGCTCAGATGCATAAACTAAGGGATGAGGCAATGCAGCAACACACAACAATTAACACAAAAAGCAATGACAAAAAATGCAAATTGGGAGAGCAAGCAGCAGTATATCTAAATTACCAAAGTAAATGCAACATTGCAACTAATATGAGCCAATGTGCAGCAACAAGAAAAAAAATCAGAAGTAAAACTGGCTTAATACAATATAAGTTCAGTAGAATTATCCCCGGCAAACAGCAGCAGCAAATGCAATACCTTATATCTAAACATGACATAGCTCAAGCAGAAAAAATAGTACACTAAAGACAACAATGCAGATAAGGGAAATGTCTATTCACATCTTAATGTCCATGTCATTAAAGAGGAGCACCACAACAACTTATTCTACAAAAAAGAATTACCAAGTACTTGAAAATAAAATTATGTATGCAGTTACTGTTATTAGTCCCTTCCTATTGTTTTTTCCTTTTCAAGTGCTCCTTTTTTGAAGAATGTGGATCATAAAATAATTATTTAACAGATTTGTTGACAGAAAGTACTGTAATGTGAATTACAGTATATGCAATGGTGTTCTGTTTCACGTCGTGTTCCTGGAGTAAGATGTCCCTAATGTTCCATTTTTACGTAATTACTAGCCACGGCAGCTACGTCGTCAGCTTCATAAGTACGTTTTGTGGCTACCAGTGGTGTGAGTCATTGCCTACTGTCTCTTTGTTGGCGCACGTCGTTATTGGGATTAGGAGACCTAACTTCTATAAATTCACCTTCCCGAGAGGGCCCTGCCCTGTTTGAATCCTGCCAGTTCTGATGAAATTCACGTCTGTCGTTATGTTGGTAGTTTTCTTGTGGGTCAGGTGGCGGAGAATTTCTCCGTAAGTCGTAACTGCATGGTGGAACATTGCGTCTGAAGTTATTCTGTCTCCCTTCAGAATAATTATGTGGCTTCCGATCTTGTCTGTTTCTCTGAATGTCTCTGCCATAGTCATAACGGCGGAAAGGTGATCTTTCCCTGTAATTATTGCTACTCTGCCAACGGTTGTCAAATGGGTGGTGGTTGTTTTGGTAGCGATTTGCGTTGTAAGAATAGCCTTGTCGTGTCCAGTTATTGTTTCTGTCGTCACGGAATAGTGACGGATGTGACCTGTAATGATTGTTTACCTGTTTTCTCATACCGCGACTGTCTGCGACAATTTATAATTCCTGTAACAGTCCCTGGAAAGTTTCAATGTCGTCTTTGCAGCGTCCTGTCAAAATATGTCGTAAATGTTCAGGCAATTTGATTAAGCAAATGCGGATGAGTTCTGAGGAGCTGTATGGGTTTGACAGATACTGATTCTTATGCAACATGTCTTCAAAATATATCACAAGACTTGAAAATTGAGATTGTTCGAAATGTTTCATCATTATGATGCTATGTTTTACTCGGTCTTGTGTAGCTTGAGACCAATATGCTGAGAGGAAGGCATGATAAAATTCTCCTTCACTGTGACAATCGTGAATGACCGATCGCATTCTTACAGCTGGTTCATTCTCTAAATAGACACAAATAAATTCTAATCTGTGCTCTAGTGATCAGTTGGGAGGAGAGCAATGAGAGAATTGATGAATCCACGCTTTTGTATGAATGTCGTTGACAGAATTCTGCAATGTTTTGAATATACGTGTAGTAATGAACAGCTTATAGTCAGTCATCGTGTCGGCGAGTCGCATATCAGTTATTGTTACGTCTTGTCGGCGGTCCCATCTATAAATTCGGTGCACCTTGCCAATTTCTTTAATAATTTCCCAAATGCCCTGTGTTATTATTTTGTGGCTTTTCCGTATTTCTAAGTCCCTCTTCCGGTGTTGGAGCGCGAGTGTCCTCTGAAATATGTAATTGTTGTATTACTTGTGCCAACTGATATTGTACTTCCCGGATTTCTCTTTTGTGTTGCTTATTAATTTGATTTTGTTTAAATTTCTTCAGTGAAGGCTACAGGTCTTATGTCATTCAGATCATCAACTACCTTTGTAGATATGTTAGTGAACTCATCCGAAAGTTTGGCTACTTTCTCTGATAATGAACTGACTTCCTCAGTGTGTTTTTCTGAACCAAGTTTCAGAGTGTCCCTTTGTGTTGAAAACGTATCTACTGTGTCCTTTAAGTTTTCCTGAGTTTTTGCAAGTTGCATAACCGAATCGGTAGATGCAACTGAGTCAGTTTTAATTTGCAAGGTGTCGTAATTTTCATGAGCAATAGGTTGCAGTTGCTTTATGGCTTCTTCGTGATTCTCTAATGCATTTTAATGACGCGAAAAAATGGGTTGGAAATACTAAAAAATTTGTGTTTTTACGTCGTTGTAGACTTTTCGACATTTCGATTCAGTTTTAAGTAATTCAGCAGTTAAACGCTCACCTGTTTGTTCAAGCGTGGTGTCTAACTTCTGAAGCTGTTGCTGTGTTCGTCTCTTGTGTTGTTCCATTGCCTCTAACCTTTGAAGCTTTTGTCCCATTTGTTGTATTAATTGTAATAACAATGACCGGTGTCTGAAACTTGTTCCTCAGGGCTATACTATTTACATCACTATCCCACACATTTTGACCCCTTTTACTTAAAAAAGCCCTCACATTTCTCTCTCCCTCCTGATTACTACATTTCCTATTATTTTTATTCCTAAATGCCCACCTCTTATCGTGCTGATTAAACCATCCTCCAAACATCTCATCATTACCAATAATTGCCTCCATTCCACAAATCCTTACTTCCCTCTCTTGTTCATTTTTATCATTATCAACGAACCCCCTGTTAGTTTGCCAATAATTCTTATTGTGTACTGTCTCTTCCCTTGTTTCACTGCTTTTGTTTTCATTAAAATACCTCCCACTATTTGGCCCAGAACTACGTGAAGATCCACCATTATTTCTCCCACAAATCTTTTCCCACCTCATTGTCCTACTTTCTGCATGGTTTATTGCTCCAAATTGGATCCTGTTTGGAACAAATCTCAGTTTAAAGACTTTTGACCCTGTGGTCCCCTTGCAATAATTTATTCTCTCCAATCTCTCTCTTCTAGCAATGGCCTTTGATCACTCCTGTTTTCATTTCTCCATTCACCTCTCTGGTGCCTGACATCAGCATTAAATCTTTCCCTGTTATCCCACCAAGTTTCATTTTGAATTCTATCTCTGGTTTCTCTGCAATTACCACTTGAATTTCTTTCCATGCTTGAATTATTGTGGTTATTACCAAAACTCACATTATTTCTTCTCTCTAAATTATTCCTCTAATTAGTCCCTGAATTATTACCCCCTGAGTTTGGCTTATAGCGCATTGCCTGCTCCATCCTCTCAATAAAATCGAAAAAATTTCCTGTAGAATTGGTTGAACAATGTATCAGCTCCCACTGTTCATTTTTGGGTAACCGTCTCCTTAGAGCTGAAATGTCAGCCAAAATCCCAATGGCTTATCCAGATGTACCAACATTCTTAATTTCATCAGGTTGCCCTTCATGGGGTGGGTGCACGCAACGACTGTGGTTATATTGGGTTAGATAGAGCAGCAATCAGTCGTAGAATTAAGTTGCTTTAATATGACATTTATAGTCACAACGCAGATCAGATGTCGACCTGTGTCAGATCATTATCAATGCTAAAACAAGTACAAGAGTATATATTACAATGTGATTTACAAAAGTTATAAGTCCATCACATCGTTGTCTTTTAATCTTAACATTACATACCAGTGCGGAATTGTAGCAGTTGTTCGTGCTCAAGTGAATGCTTCCACAGTTCAACCATTACTGTCGTAAAATTATATGTTGATTTCACAGTACACATCGGTTTTGCGTGTAGCGCCCTCTATGAGCTGCGCCTGAAGTTTACGGTTTTGACGATATTGTTTTGTAATATTTATGTTGTATAGTAACTAAGTAATAACATGAAATTATTATGAGTAAAACAATGTAAAATTACAATTCTTACTTTTCCTGTGTCTGTAATGTGCTAGGTGTTTAAAATTACTATAGCATGTAACAGTGACCGCTTACGCCTCATGGGCTAAAATTAATGTGAAAACTGATGTGGCTGCATAAAGTACGTTGTCGGAAGTATTGCATATTTTGTCGTGTTGGTACCTGTCTTAACTTAATTAGTTGTTACTTGACAAAAGATATAACATGAACTTTATTTACAAAATGCACTTTGTTGGCGCTAGTAGCGCTTGTAAGCATCATTTCAATATGTCGCACTTAGTGGCCGAGAGATAAGAACAATATGATAAAGCGTGATCTCTTGAACACTTATTTTAAAAAAATGACAGTTATACGTATTAATTGTTACTAATAGTTACCCTCATGAGTTTGTGTGTTATTCTAATGCAATAACTTATGTAAATATAGTGTTATGAAAGTGGTACTCGTTTAGATCTTCTGCAAGTGGCTACTACATAATGGCGTGAGGTTGCGACTGATCTTTGTTTTTCACTGGTTTCAAGTAGGCAGTTTTCATTATGACCTGATCATGATCAGTCTACACTTGGTGGCAAAAGATCTCCATCTTCTCTAGAAGATCGAGGAGTCCACCCTTCTTGCCTCTATGTAGCAACCTTACATTTGGCGTTAACATTGGCAATTTATGTTTAGTTGACAATAAATGTGCAGCCAGACTTGATTTCTCTGCTGCGTCTTTTCTTTCTACAGCAACATGTTCCTTAAACGTAGTTTCCAGTCTCCTCCCTGTCTGACCTACGTAACATGCTCCACAATGAGGACAATCAATTTTATAAACCCCAGATGAATCAAGTACATTTTTTACATCTACAGTGTGTTGTAAGATAAATCCTAAATTATTTGTTGTTCCACAGGCTACTTTCACTTTGTATTTTCTGAAAATCTATTCAGTTCTAATGCTCATTTTCCAATAATAAGGCAAGGTGACAAATTTTGCACTTTCTTTTGGTATCGGGGTATTTATCTCATTACCATATATTTCTCTACATTCCTATATATCATATCGACAAATGTGTTAGGATAATTAATCACTTCAGCGATATATATTATAGTTACCATTTCATTGTCATATTCTTCTTTTGATAACTGAATGGCAAATACAAAATTAATGGCGAAATTGAAAAACGCCTTTTTATGTTGAATGGGATGGTTTGATGTGTGGTCTACAATACCATCTGTGCATGTTTTTTTTGGGAAAGATACCAAATGTGTGCCTACCATTCTTTCTCTGCACTGATAGATCTAGAAAATTTGTGGAACCATTTATCCCAGTTTCACCAGTAAAATTTATTAATTCGTGCCAACTATTGAAAGTGGATAGTATGTTGTCAATTACTTCTTCATTCCCTTTTACTAAATACAGTGTGTCATCTACGTATCTATAATAATATACAATTGTTTCTGCCCATAATGGGTTTTGTGTAAAGAATTTGTTCTCAAGATGGTTTATAAATATGTCCGCTAGTATACCAGATATTGAGCTCCCCATACTAACACCGTTTTTCTGAGAAAAGACTGTACCATTAAATTTGAAATAGTTAAATTCCAAAATTAGCTTCAATAACCCAATGAACTCCTCAATTTCCCTTTTTGAAAGCCTATTTTGCTGTAGTAAATTGCAATAGATTACCTGTATAGTTTCGCCAATAGGTATTTTTGTAAATAAGTTTACAATATCTGGAGAGACCAATTTAATTTCATCCATTATTGGTGTATTTTTAATTTTCTTCACTAACTCAGTACCGTTTTTATAGAGAATTGACTGTTCAATTCGTAGTTGGTTTTAAGAAACCACAGACACTTTTTCGTGACCTTATAAAATGGACTGTCCCTGCTGTCTACCACTAGATGTATTGGGTAACTGGGTTTGTGTACTTTTATTTGTGCCCTAAGTGTGGGTATCAGTGGGTTCATAACCTTTAGCATTTGTACTTTTCTTGGTGATATTGTCTCACTACATGTTTTTAATTTCTCAAGTAGCTTTCTCTGTGCTTCCAACGTTACATCCCTATTTATTTTTTCTATGCTATTGTCCTCAAAGAATTTTATAGTTTTTTCTAAATAATCCTCTTTGGTTATGATAACCGTAGTACATCCTTTGTCCACTTTTGTTACTATGGCCCCACCCTCTATAAGTTTATTATTAATACTTCCAACGACCCTATTTTCACTAATTGAATTAGAAACAGGTTTGTGTGTTTTATTCACAATAATGTTATTAATTGCTAGACAAATCCTATTCTGTTCCAATTTTGGTAAGTTTAAGGAATTTACCGCGTATTTTGTCTGAATTATTGTGTCTTTGATAGCCCTACGATCTATTCTCCTGTTTACATTGTGTTTAATGTCCTTATTAAGCAATCCCATTTCTTTTAGATCAGACATTATGTTAGTCAAATTCATTACTTTTGGAACAAAATTAAATCCTGAATCACATTCGTTATTGTTAGTCACTGTAACCATATTTTCTAATCTCTTGATTTTGTTTGTTATGTCTTTGTACTATTTGTTGTACCTCTTTGTCTACTGTATTCCTGACACTACACAGCACTGTGTCAAACATCAAAGGTGAAAACATAACAGCAAGATCAAAATGTAACCCATATATGGTATCACTAATCACTTGTTTTTTCACAAACACAGCCCTAATTTGATTTCTCATTATTATCACTTCATATTTAAACCTACTTCGTACCATTCTTCTATTTGTGATCTTGCGGTTGTTCTGTGATTGTACATATCTTGGTGCAAGATTTTTTGAGATACACGTTTTGTTGAACGTTATATGCTGGTTGGTGACCGCCAGATTTATCTTGAGTTTCTTGTATCTGTAAAAAACGGTGCTTGCCCAGCCAGGCAGAATCTTCATCAGGTTGCCCTCCATGGGGTGGGTGCACGCAACGACTGTGGTTGTATTGGGTTAGATAGAGCAGCCATCAGTCGTAGAATTACGTTGCTTTAATATGACATTTACGATAGTAATGGATGATCTGTGTAAGCATTCACTTGAGTACGAACAACTGCTACAATTCCGCACTGGTATGTAATGTTAACATTAAAAGACAATGATGTGATGGACTTATGACTTTTGTAAATCACATTGTAATATATACTCTTGCATTTGTTTTAGCATTGATAATGACCTGACACAGGTCGAAATCTGATCTGCGTTGTGACTATAGGATGAGGAGGGAGAAGGGGGTTGGGGAATGGGAGCTGGCTGTTGGCAAGAAATCTGCTAGGAGAAGGAGATTTTCAGATAGTTTTACTATTGGTGTTTGTAATAGATATGACCAACTGTCAGAGTCTAGTGGAGAGGAATCTCTAGTAGCTGTAGATGTAGGAAGTATGCAGCAGACCTCAGCAGTTACGGTGGCTAGGACAGTTGCAAAGTCTAAGAGAAAGAAGAAGGTTCTGCTGTTAGGTGGTTCTCATGGTAGAGGTGTAGGCCAGCAGTTGCAGGAAGTTTTGGGGAGTGAGTACCAGGTCACCAGCATTGTGAAGCCTAATGCAGGATTGGCTCAGGTGACTTTTAACATAGGGGGGTTATGTAGGGATTTTACTAAAGAGGATCAGGTAGTGATTGTGGGTGGGGCTGGTAATAGTATTGATAGGGATGGGGAGTATGACATAGATGGTGACCTGGAAAAGATAGCCACTCAAACTGGCAACACGAATGTGCATTTCGTGGAACTGTTTCAGCGTCACGATCGGCCTCATCTTAATACAGCCGTCAGGCGTAATAACATGAGACTTGGGGGTGCGCTGATGACAGAAGGCATGAGTCACATTTCAGTGGTGTCGGTGGAGTCTATCAGTAGGATGGCTTTCACCAGACATGGCCTGCACCTCAACAGGTATGGGAAGGGGAGGTTGGCAAAACTTATAGGTGACAGCATAGGTGGGGGTGGTGGGATCACTCATGGGAAAATTCCGGTAGTTGTGGGTGTTAGAGCTGTACCTTTTTTAGATTGAAGTCAGCTGATAGGTATTCCTGCTAAGTCTCTCTAACAAAGAAACCACTTTCTACAAAGCTTGGGTATCCGATTAATGAGGGAATTAGTATATTTCATCAAAATATACAAGGTATTAGAGTTAAAGTTAGTGAACTGCTTATAGATGTTGACTCTGAAATTATTGGTATATCTGAACACTTCTTAAATAAGGAGATAATTCAGAGGCTTCCTTTACCAGGATACAGGTTGGCTGGCAGCTTTTCTAGGAGCTCTTTGCGGTGTGGGGGAGTAGCCATGTATGTGAAAAACGGTATCCCATTTGAGTCAATTGATGTTTCAAAGTACTGCACTGAAAATGTGTTTGAATGTTGTGCAGGTGTGGTTAAATTTAGTGGAGCTAAACTTCTTACTCTTGTTATTTATAGATCCCCAGACTCCGATTTCACAACATTTTTGCTAAAGCTAGAGGAGGTTCTTGGTTCACTTTATGGGAAATACAAAAAGTTAGTTATATGTGGTGACTTCAATATTAATTGTATAAGTGATTGTGCAAGGAAAAGGATGCTGGTAGACCTCCTTAATTCATATAATCTTATGCAAACCGTATTCTTTCCAACGAGAGTGCAAGGGAACAGTAGAGCAACCATAGACAATATTTTTGTTCATTCGTCATTATTAGAAGGGCGTTCTGTTAGCAAAAAGGTGAATGGCCTTTCAGATCATGATGCACAAATTTTAAGTCTAAAAGATTTTTGTGCTGCAACACATGTTAAATATAGTTACCAACTTTTTAGGAAAGCTGATCCAGTTGCTGTACAGACTTTTGTAAACCTTATCAAGGAACAAGAGTGGCAAGATGTTTATAGTGCTGATACAGTAGACAATAAATATAATGCCTTCCTCAAAACTTTTCTCGTGCTCTTTGAAAGTTGCTTTCCGTTAGAACGCTCAAAACAGGGTACTAGCACAAACAGGCAGCCTGGGTGGCTGACTAAAGGGATAAGAATATCTTGTAGAACAAAGTGGCAAATATATCAAAACGTTAGAAACAGTCAAAATCTAAATGCAGCAGCCCATTACAAACAGTATTGTAGGGTGCTTAAAAAAGTTATTAGGAAGGCAAAAAGTATGTGGTATGCAGATAGAATAGCTAAGTCTCAGGATAAAATTAAAACCATATGGTCAGTCGTAAAGGAAGTGGCTGGTCTGCAGAGACAGGTCGAGAATAAAGAATCAGTGCGTAGTGGGGATGTCTGTGTTACTGATAAGTCGCATATATGTACAGTAGTTAATAATCACTTTCTGAATATAGCAGGTGAACTAAATAGAAACCTAGTCCCAACAGGGAATCATATAGCGCTCTTAGAAAAAAGTGTTCCGAGACTGTTACCTGAAATGCTCCTCCATGATACTGACAAGAGGGAGATTGAGTTAATAATTAAATCACTAAAGACCAAGAACTCTCATGGATATGATGGGGTATCTAGCAGAATACTGAAGTATTGTTCCCCGTATGTTAGTTCAGTACTTAGCCATATCTGTAACTTTTCCTTTAGGAGTGGTCAGTTTCCTGACCGATTAAAGTACTCGGTAGTGAAGCCACTTTATAAAGAGGGAGACAGGGATAATGTTGACAATTATAGACCTATTTCTATGCCATCGATGTTTGCTAAAGTTATCGAGAGGGTTGTATATGCAAGGTTACTGCAGCATTTAAATTCACATAATTTGCTGTCAAATGTACAGTTTGGTTTTAGAAATGGCTTAACAACTGAAAATGCTATAGTCTCTTTTCTCTGTGAGGTTTTGGACGGATTAAATAAAAGGTTGCGAACGTTAGGTGTTTTCTTTGATTTAACGAAGGCTTTTGACTGTGTTAACCATAAAATATTACTGCAGAAGTTGGAACATTATGGAGTAAGGGGAGTAGCTTACAATTGGTTCGCCTCCTACTTTAAGAACAGAAAACAGAAGGTAATCCTCCGCAATATTGAGAGTGGTAGTGATGTTCAGTCCCAATGGGGCACTGTTAAATGGGGTGGTCCCCAAGGGTCGGTGCTGGGGCCACTGCTGTTTCTTATTTATGTAAATGATATGCCTTCTAGTATTACAGGTGATTCAAAAATATTTCTGTTTGCTGATGACACCACCTTGGTAGTGACGGATCTTGTGTGTAATATTGAAACATTATCAAATAATGTAGTTCATGATATAAGTTCGTGGCTTGTGGAAAATAAGTTGATGCTAAATCACAGTAAGACTCAGTTTTTACAGTTTCTAACCCACAATTCAACAAGAACTGACATTTTAATCAGACAGAAAGGGCATATTATAAGCGAGATGGAACAGTTCAAGTTCCTAGGCGTATGGATAGATAGTAAGCTGTTGTGGAAAGCCCATGTTCAGGATCTTGTTCAGAAACTAAATGCCGCTTTATTCACCATTAGAACAGTATCTGAAATAAGTGACATTTCAACACGAAAAGTAGTATACTTCGCATATTTTCATACGCTTATGTCATATGGTATTATTTTTTGGGGTAATTCTTCTGATTCAAAAAGGGTATTTTTGGCTCAAAAACGGGCTGTTCGAGCTATGTATGGTGTAAGTTCGAAGACCACTTGTCGACCCCTATTCAATAGTCCGGGAATTTTGACATTGCCCTCACAGTATGTATTTTCTTTGATGTCGTTTGTTGTTAGCAATATTAGCTTATTCCCAAGAGTTAGCAGCTTTCGCTCAGTTAATGCTAGGCAGAAATCAAATCTGCATGTGGAATGCACTTCCTTGACTCTTGTGCAGAAGGGAGTGCAGTATTCTGCTACATCCATTTTCAATAAGCTACCACAAGAACTCAAAAATCTTAGCAGTAGCCCAAACACTTTTAAGTCTAAACTGAAGAGTTTCCTCATGGCTCACTCCTTCTATTCTGTCGAGGAGCTCCTGGAAGAGCTAAAAAATTAAGCAAATTCCAGTGTTACATTCTTGATTTTCTTTATTTAAACTAACGACTTGTCGCCTGAATATGTTTCTTATATTTCATTTTATCTGTTTCTACAATCGTGTTATAATTTCATGTATTGACTCGTTCCATGACCATGGAGACTTCTCCTAAATGTGGTCCCACGGAATAATAAATAAATAAATAAATAAATAAATAAATAAACTATAAATGTCATATTAAAGCAACTTAATTCTACGACTGATTGCTGCTCTATCTAACCCAATTCTTAATTTTTCCTGACAAAATTCTCTCATAGTTAGCCTACTTTTTTTGTAAACTGGCCCATTCAAAAATTATTCTGTAATCTACATTGTTTTCTTGACTCCAATTCCTGTTTAGAAACATCTGTTCAAATATACTACTTGATTTAATTTGTTCACTACTTTCATTTTTCTATGTCTCAGCAGAGTCCTCCAACAGTCTTCTTTACCAGTTTAATTTTTTTGTTGTCACTCATACCACCAATAAAACAATAGTTGCATGCTGCCAGAAAATCTACAGCATGGTACTTGTTTTCCCCTGAAAAGGTCTTTCCATTGGGTACTTCTACCACAGGCCATCCCGTACTTCCATTGGCCCCACACAATTCTACATTACTTACTCTACTGTTAACTTTGTCAATTTCTACATTACTCTTTATAGTAACAGCAGCCACATTTTCCATTTCCTTTCTTAGGTCGCTAGCTATCTCTGCAAGGTGACCTAATAATAAAGTTCCGGTTTTATCACAACTAGAAACAATCTTCTGATCCACATCAATCAGAGCTTGCCTTGTCTCATCATTCCTTGTGTCACACGACTGCCTGCCTGAATCAGTTCTACCCCTTAATTCGACAGCAACTGCATCAATCTTAGCATTAAAAATTTTTTCTACCTCCTCCAATTTTTCTGATAAATCCCCCAATTGATCATTTAATTCTCTGATTTTCGCCCCCAAAGAACTTTCCATATCCGCCATATCAGTTTTAATTCAATCTTGAAATCCCCCATATCAGTTTTTAATTCAGTTCTGAATTCCCCCATTTGGCTCATTAATGATCTAAACGTAGCCATTACACTTGCTTCCGTTTCTTGTCCCTTAGCAGGTGGGCTCTGAGGCTCGCTCCCACTGCCTGTAGACTCAGCATCAGTAGCTGACTTCTTTATCATCATCTTGCTAAATTCGGGCTGTGAGGTAGAGAACTGAGAAATTAATGCGTCTGCTGCCAACACTTAGCTTTGTTGAGACTGCTGCTGCATGATGACTGCTGCCTGATGCTGTCGATTGCCATTTGCTGAGGTGCGGTGCGGTGTGGCATGGAACGGCTTGCAGGTTGGCAGAGGAAGCGGCCCCAACTCCGGAGTGTGGCGGCGAAGTCGGCGCGTCGATGTTTGGCGTCCAGCGGCCCTCCAACTCCCGCTTTGGTGGTCGACGACGGACTCAGCGTACTGCTCGGTGACCGGCAACACGTTTCTCCCAATGTCCACTTTCAAACACAGTCCTGCAGTGTCTGCCGATCCTGTGCAGTTAAGACAATCCCGGACGAGAAACCTCATATTATGATGGTACTGGTTGAAGTTCCATTAGTTTGGCTCGAGCCCTCATGTGCTTTGGCACGAAAATATATACATTTGTTACACTCGGCTTAATTGAGCGCACAGAGATGTGGCTCGTCCCAATGTTAGGCTACTTTTTCGTCATAAGGTGCCAGCTCACACCAGCCGCCAACTCAATTTTTAAGCTGAAATAAAATATAACAAAACAATGTAAGCAGGCATGCACTGAAATTTAAAATATTGACTCACTCATGTTGATTTATAATTTGGACGAGTGGTTTGATTTTCTTCAATATATACACTAAACACTTAAAATGCAGTGTGAAGGTTGCTTACGTAAGGGCGACAATAAATAACTTATGCTGCCACACTTCACTATAAAATTCATATGTCGCGATCACGGCACTCGACAGTCTATTCAAAATTCATAAAATACACTCTTCTCTGCTGCCCTAAATCACTGTATTGCGCTCCACTTCGTCGCTCTCGAACGTCGCTATATACATACTTGTCCTCGAATGTGGCAACCAACCCACTGCTACCTTCCAGATGCACGGCACGTCCGGCTTCTAGAGTCGTTCAGAACCAACTGTCATGTCAACTAAGATGGCCGCCCTATCCACCCACGAAACTACTGCCTCATTCAAAACAATGTTTGTCAAAACTACGAATATTCTAGAACTAAACACAAAAACATATATGACATATTGAAAAATATGGAAAATTTCCGGCAATAACAATTTAAAGTCCAATTTTTTGTAACTGCCACCGGTTTTTCACAAATAATGTTCTTATGGCGTGATTTCCCCAGATTTTTGATACTAAACAAACAAATAAAAATACATACTTAAATACTCATCTACCTCTTCAAATTTTAGAATGCTGCCATTAGTTTCGTCTCTTAAAATCTATTACCAAAAACACAGTTTCCCTCAGTCGAATCCCATATTCCGACCTCTCATTCAAAAAAGGTACATCTTAAGCTACATTGCTGTGATTGCTCGATGCAGCTCTACTACCCGCATCCTTAACCATTTTATTCACATTAATCGGCCAGAGCATTGCCGGAGATATTAGCTTTTGAACTTTCATAAATTTCCAGTTGGTAAGACAACAATAACTTTGCAACTATTATATGTTTTTGTGGCGCATCTAGCTAATCTAGCTCTACATACTTTTCTGTCCATGAGAGCGAACTCGCAGCTCCGTGTGGCTCTTAGTTTTGTTTTTATCAACTTTTCTCTGGCATATAAATTTCTCCGAGCGCGCAAACACGGCCATACCCACTCCTGCCAAGCGTCCGCTCGGGTTCTTGCAGTGCCAGAATGCGTGATAACATGTCACTACACGACTCATCCGCCCCCCCCCCCCCTTCAGGGGAGCAGATTGAATTTAATAAGCCGTGCAACTTCCGCAATTCCTTTTTTCTTGAAACCGGCTGTTGCACCTCGTGAGTCAGTGGCTCTAACAGAAAGAGCGATAGTAATCCACGACTTTGGACACACTTATCACAGTGCTTGGTTCATTGTGGTGCTCGTGGAGTAAAGAACCACCTCTATTTCTCGAGTCTTCTGTCTGCTCTGGTTTGCGTTCCGTGGTCGTTGTTGTGTCTGTTGCATTCAGAAACGCTGGCTCGATACTATGGAGTGCAACTGTTGTGGGCGTCCTTAATCATTATGCAGAAAGTATTGCTGCCCCTACTGACTATCGGATACGATTCGTCGTACAGTAGCTACAATGGTTTATGCACTGCATCGTTGCGTAAGAACACATGTGTGCAGTTGTCTAGCTCCGCAAAAACGAACGAGTACCTTTCGAAATGGTTCCTAGGCAGTATCAGTCTCAGCTGGTGTATCTGTTTCTGAATCATGTGGAGAAGTCTGAGACCGTGATTTTGTCAGCTGCCAAGGTGAGCAAAATGGTTCAAATGGCTGTAAGCACTATGAGACTTAACATCTGAGGTCATCCATACCCTAGAACTTAGAACTACTTAAACCTAACTAACCTAAGGACATCACACAGATCCATGCCCGAGGCAGGATTGGAATCTGCGACGCTAGCAGCAGCGCGGTTCCGGACGGATGCGCCTAGAACCGCTCGATGACAACGGCCGGCACTAGGTGTGCAAAAACGCTCCAGGTAGGCGTAACGTTTGTGCATATACAAGCTCCGCTACTGTATCTCTTCAGACCAAAAAAATGGTTCAAATGGCTCTGAGCACTATGGGACTTAACATCTATGGTCATCAGTCCCCTAGAACTTAGAACTACTTAAACCTAACTAACCTAAGGACAGCACACAACACCCAGCCATCACGAGGCAGAGAAAATCCCTGACCCCGCCGGGAATCGAACCCGGGAACCCGGGCGTGGGAAGCGAGAACGCTGCCGCACGACCACGAGATGCGGGCTCTTCAGACCACTTTTCAATAACATCCGTAGACCTAAAATCATGCAGTGTCTCTGTCCATTTAGGTGTTGCGTAGCTTCTCAGTGTTGCTTTCAACTGCCGAAGAAAACGCTCAACTATACTGTTTCAAAATGTTCAGATGTGTGTGAAATATTATGGGACTTTACTGCTAAGGTCATCACTCCCTAAGCTTACACACTACTTAACCTAAACTATCCTAAGGACAAGCACACACATCCATGCCCGAGGGAGGACTCGAACCTCCTCCGGGACCAGCCGCACATTCTTTGACTGCAGCGCCCAAGACCGCTCGGCTAATTCCGCGCGGCACTATACCGTTTGATGCGGGTGGGATGCTCTGGGGCGTATCCGCTTCGTTACCTAATAATGTGGCCAATGCTCTTGAAAAGTAGGCTTACAATTGCCGTCCCTGATCAGAGGTAATTTTCAGCGGGATTCCAACCCGGCAATCCAGCCACAAAAAGATGCTGCATTGCTGTGATGAACGGAATATTGTGCTACATTTGCTTCAGACGACGTCACGAGCTGTAACCTCAGTCTTTTCGATTGTCTCAATAAATCACGCAACTCACTACCACTTTGCTGCACATGCATGAGGGCGTCGTAATCAGTGGCATTTGTCAGTGCTTTCCAACGTGCGGTGTCACCTGCTACCGCGTTAACTGTTTGTATACCCTAAAGTACGCCAGCTAGAACATTTACCTTTCCTTCCACACACACAATGCTGACATGACCTGACTGATTTAATCTGAGTGTCACAGCTGCGTAGGTGGTGCTTTACCTTAAAGGCGTAGGTAGGTGGATTACTATCCGTATAGATGGTGAACTTTCGCCCTTCTGATGCGCGTCTGAAATTTTTGACCGTAGCGTAACCAGCGTACAGCTCACAGTTGCTGAGATGACGACGGTTTAAAACTGTTGAATGTAATGGGATGCCAATATTGACCAATCTGCAGCTTAAGTGCAGCACCAATGGTAGCGGGTGAAGCATCAGCCATGAGTGGAAGTGGCCGATGGGCGACCTCGTGTGCTAAAAGGGCGGCCTTTGTTGTTTTCACAGCCTGAAATGCGGTGTCCGCCTGGCTAGTCAAAATCAAGTGGTTCAAATGGCTCTGAGCACTATGGGACTTAACATCTGAGGCCGTCAGTCCCCTAGAACTACTTAACCCTAACCAACCAAAGGACATCAGACACATCCATGCCCGAGGCAGGATTCGAACCAGCGACCGTAGCGGTCACGCGGTTCCAGACTGAAGCGCCTAGAACCGCACGGCCACACCGGCCGGCTCTGGCTAGTCCAATGCACTCTATGATTAGGCTTGTATGCGCCCTTTAGGAGTTCGATCATCTGTGCAGTTGTCAGTGCGTGATTGCGAATGATATGCTGGCAGAAATCTACTACTCCAAGGAACCGTCATAGTTCTCTGACTGTGATAGGCTGGGGGTATTTGCTTATGTCTTTACTTTCTTTTGTGCTGGTCGAATACCCTGAGCGTTTACCAAATATCCTCGATAGTGCACTTCTTTCTCGCCAAGGACGCACTTGGCAAGATCAATTACAAGTCTCTGTGTCAGTAGGCAGTCGAAATACATTAAGTGCTCCTCTTCTGATGCGGTCACCAACATATCATTTATGTACACATAGCAAGAATCTGAATCTTTTGTCACCTCGCCCATAAAACGCTGGAAGGTCTGCCGTAGCTACATGGTCCTGATAGTATGGTCGGACTAGGTCAATCGCAGAACATATTGTCTTTTCGTGAACATTTGCAGAAAAGTCTGCGATGTGTGGGACCAGGCACGGGGACTGTGCGAGGTGGTGCAGTGGTTAACACACTGGACTCGCATTCTGGGGAACGACAATCCAGATTCAGGTTTTCCGTGATTTCCCACAATCGCTTCAGACAAATGCCTGGATGGTTCCTTTCAAAGGTCACAGCTGACTTACTTTCCCGTCCTCCCCTAATACGATGGGACCGAGGACCTCGCTGTTTGGTCCCCTCCCGCCAAATCAATCTATCAATCAGCAACCAGCTACAGGTCTGGAATGGTCCTTCCATTGAGCTGGCTATAATCTCTATAGGGCCGCCATTCACTGTTCTTTTTAGGCACGACGCGAATTGGGATTGTCCAACTGCTGCTCGAAACTCTGCAGATACTCTGTGAGAGCATGCTGCAGAATTACTGTTTTCCCATTTTTAGCTTTTCAGTCGTCAGACATTTAGGCTGAGAGTGAACTGGCAGACGTAGCATAGTCAGAATGTGGTGAACGGTTGCGTGCTTGCCCGGTGGGTGTGTGGACGACTGTTCAAATGGTTCAAATGGCTCTGAGCACTATGGGGCTTAACATCTGAGGTCATCAGTCCCCTAGAACTTAGAACTACTTAAACCTAACTAACGACATCTCACACATCCATGCCCGAGGCAGAATTCAAACCTGCGACCGTAGCGGTAGCATGGTTCCGGACTGAAGCGCCTAGAACCGCTCGGCCACTCCGGCCGGCCGGGCGACTGTGGAATTATCTCACGGAAACCATTCAGTATGTACGGTGTGTCACTTATGATTGTGTGTACCACTAGTTAGGTGACACAAGAGACTTCCCCTGGTGTATTCAGAGTGTAGTCATATCTATTGACTGCTGACCTAGCAAATCTGCCAGTCACTAGCAGAAGGACAAAAATATGCTCCTATAATAGACTGTGATACATCTGCCACTCTAAATTGCCATTCAAACGCAAGCCGTAGCCCCAGGTTAAGGACTAAAGTTGCCGGACCATACGTTCTAATGTTGCAGTTGTTAGTGGCGAATAAACAGCTATCGTCACAGCTCTGAAGTGGTGGGCGGTTTGCTGGATAAAACGAGACTTCTGCTCCTGTATCGCCCACTTATTGTAATTATGTATTCCGATTGGCCACAAAATTAGGGGCGCTTTTGCAATAGCAGTTGTCGGTGCTATGGTGTCTGATTCGTGGTCCCAGTCACAAGGTGGCATTCTCTTTCGCACATAATACCAAATATCCTGTGACACCAACGTATGTTCTGTGATGGCAGCGATCGATTACAACCTCGTGACTGTCAGCGGCGTGGCCGCTGACGGTTGTGCGTTGTTTGTAATGGAGCTACCGGTGTGGTTAGTTCTGCCATTTGCGATTGCAGGGAAGCACTTTTTCTTGTCGTGGCTTCAGTCTTGAGACAATTAGTATACATTCCAACTATCCTGTGCTCCGTTTGCACCAGTGTGTTTAATTGTTTGGGTGACTGACGGGACTCGGGACAACCACATATCACGTAGCACCTCATGGCTTAGCGTTACTTGCCAACGTGCGTATACGTCTTAGGAGTTGTGACGGAGTGCTGTCTCCGAGCTCCTCTGTGTACAAAACCTTCTCTAGCTGTGTTGCTTCTGATTGTGACAAGAGTGTGATCAGCGAGTTTTCAATCGATGCATACCGTTGGGTGTCAGGTGGCATGGCTAGGATGTCCTGGACTTCTGCTGCTAGATCTTCTGTGAGCGCTGCAACCAGATACCTGTACTAAGTCTCGCCAGCCGATATTTGTGCGAGGACGAACTGACATTCCAGTTGGTCAGACCACAACAGAGAATGGCGGGAGTTTCATAGTCACCTTGTTAATTGCAATGCTGGCTGCTGGCTGCCGGTTCAGTCAGTGAGTCGTGGAACTGGCGCGACGATGCTGGCTCGGAACTAACAGGCGTCAGTGTCGCGAAACTGCACAAATAAACTGAAGCCAGTGCGGACGTGTCGTAGTCAGTTTGGGTCACTAAATATCTGGGTAACGGAGAAGACAAGACATTTATTCCGACATATACTCGACAACAGCTTACATTTACACAAATTTCCTATCTCCTCCCCCCTTCCCTTCCCCAACTTTTGAATTAGTGGGAAAAAAGGGTCAATCTGTGCTGAGATGATCGAGTGGGAAGACATAGAGTACAGTCGTAATTTATATTAGCGGGAAATGTGTTCTAGATGGTGTCGTCCTGCTCCTGGATTGTCCTACAGCTGCTTCCACACTCCGCTGCTCACCGCCACCACAATTTCTGCCACTTCTGCCCCAACATTTTTCGAACACCCGTATTTGTATGTTAACCTGAAAGTATGAAGACTGGCTGCTATAGTCCACAACATTAACATCAGACGATGCTCGAAAGTTTCCTAGAGCCTCTCCCTGGAAGCACTTTTGAACTTGAGGGAAAATGACTGGAGTGGAAGTTACTGTTATTATTGTTGGCGGGATATGTGTACAACTGACGAAATGGTGTTGGCCAGATAAGAGTTTAATAAGTGTATTACCTGTAAGCGTATAGCTGAGGACTGGAAATAGATAATAGACAAGCAAAGGAAGAACACTGTTCAGCAAATAATGGTGATGCAGTGGGATAAATGGAATATACATTTCACAATTGATAGAGAATATGGCTCTGAGCACTATGCGACTTAACTTCTGATCTCATCAGTCGCCTAGAACTTAGAACTAATTAAACCTAACTAACCTAAGGACATCACACACATCCATGCCCGAGGCAGGATTCGAACCTGCGACCGTAGCGGTCGCTCGGCTCCAGACTGTAGCGCCTAGAACCGCACGGCCACTCCGGCCGGCTGATAGAGAATATTTCCAGAGCTAGATCTGCTCGTGTTTTATGAAACGGCTGGTCAGCTCGAAGTGCAGACGACAATGTCGCGCCCCTGCCAACGCTCCCTGCAACAATAGCGAAGTACCTGACTATCATGACAGATAAAGAACTGAATAGTCAACCGTGTTATGTTTTCAAACATTCTGGACTGACCAGCACTGTCTGAAAATGGTACTCGGCTAAGTAAATTCATGCTCATTTAAGAAAAATATTGAAATAATACGTTCACGTAAGTGTGGTACGCACGGGTCTTTATACTAATCGTCTCACCGTGCGCCGTGCGCCGATCCGCCCACTCTGCCCCTCTGACCCTCCACCACCTGACAAGTGGAAAGCTGGGTCCGCCTCTGTATGTGGTTATAATCTGTCATCGCTCGCGCCTATTCGCCCGTATAACTGTTGGATGGCTGTTCGGTGGAGGTTTCAGAAGTTCCAATGTACCGAATTACAGCTTTGTGTGTGTCTGTGTGTTCTCGTATACTGTGTTAGGATGAGATATTCTTCTTGCCTCAAAGAATGTCCTGTTTAGGAACATCCAGCTAAGGATCTCTAGGTACGTCCGTGGTTTGATGAAACCTGCTCCGGAGAGAGTGCTCAAACACAACCATCGAGGGACGTTGGTGTTGAAGGAGCGGCGTTTCTGGTGTCCAGATGGTGGATGAATAGAAAGTGGAGGAATTTTAAAAAGCCGACTTGCTCCTCGTAGAGTAACACATTACATATCCGCCTAAAGTGACGCCGTTCGTAACAACTCAGCTGCTGTAAGGTCAGCTCATCTATTCAAAAACAGTGACGGAATAAATACGAACAGTCATTTGTTGCATGAAGTATCACCATCGTGTATTACTCAGCTGTGATTCTCATGCTTGCGACAACGAATATTGTATCGACAGACCTCGTTTCACATCGTGTGAAGGATGTAGTGCTCCGCTTTTGAAACGAATATTGTGACAGTAAAAGCAGTGAACATAATACTAAAAATAATGCAATCTCCTGCTAAACTCACTCTTGTGGGTTGAACTTGCTGCAGTGAATACAGAACCGAGATCGTTGAATCTTGCGTTGAATACACTACAAAATAAGCACTTAACACTATCCAACAGTCCCTAAACATACATTCAGTCAGCAAGTTCCACACACTATGGCGAGTAGAAGACTTTTCCAGTAACGTAAAGCTAGTAGGACCAAATAACAATACAACATAGGATGCTTCCTACAGAGAAGAACACAGCAACCAGCCACTTTTTATAATGCTATTTATTTATCTAAATAACATCGTTACCGGTATTTTAACCGAAAGGTTAACCTTTACACGCCTAGTTCACGTTGAGATATATTTTACATTTGTTTTCACTTTTTGTTTACCAAAATGCTGAAATTTCGTTGGGATGGTGGTGTCCAACAACCAAAACATTACGTCAGAGAACTTTGTGAGGCGCAATTACAGTTAAAAAGACATCGTGTTTTGGTTGTAGGACACCACCAACTCAAGGAAATTTCATCATTTAAGAAACAGAAATTTGAAAAATAATGTAAAATGTGTGTTAACGTGAACTAGCCGTGTGAAGACGAACCTTTCGCCTTAGAACCGGTAACTGCGCTAATTTAATAAGTAAACAGCATTGTAAAATGTGTCGGGTTGCTGTTGTCTTCTCTGTAAGAGTCAACATCTATTTTGTATACAGCCACGGGCTCAGAATATAAGATTTCAACAAAATAGCAACAATACAATAACCAATATGGAGCGAACATTCCGTGAATGACAAACGTGTTTTTCTTTAGAGTGGTACCAGTGCGTCTTAGGAGGAGGGTGAAGTAATCCTCTTATAAGCAAGCAACTATTAAAAAATAAAGAAAAAAAGAAAAAAGGGCAGCAACATCTGTGTTACGTAGCGAGTGCACACCCGCCTTGATTCTACAAGAAAACGAAACAGAAAACACTTGCAAGTATCGCTGTGGCGGTTTCCGCGTTAGAACTATAAGTGAATTTATAAATTGTGGTAAATATTGTGTCGAGATACAATATTACTTCCTGTGATTCTTTAAAAATCTACGGTCTTCCACTACCACGTACAAATGCTCCATTGCGCGTTGATTGTGATCACATTAACCGTATAATAACCACACGGTCGAATGTGCAGAATCGTGCTGACAGAAAGCAGGAACCTACGTAGTTTAAGGTCGTAATAAAGTCATTCATCTTACCGAATTTATGAAGTGCTGACATGGCCACAGGTTTTTAGAGGATGGAGAACAATGCTAGACGGGATTGATCACGTACAAGAAATGCTGTGCTATGTGAAGAATCAGTCAAAATCCACACTTACAATGCGTCACTGCGTGTAGAGGAACTGCTTTTGTAGGACAGGATATTCGAGACGACTTAAATCTCGTCAAGCACAGGCAGTATATGATACATCATCAGTTGTTAGTCGTGTTGGTGGAGGAATGGAATGATATACCAAAAGAAGAATTTTCTACGAACGCTACAAGCAGAATATGCATTCTGCTTTTGGTCATCTTTTCTAAGCGTGTAGGTAGTGGAGCATACATTTAGAAACCTAAAGGCATCACCTTCATGCACTGGAAATAGGCACGTGTCTAATACCTACACCAAGTTACGGACACCGAACGAAACGTGCATTGTATTCTCATTCCAATGGTGCAATTACCATTCCCAACAAGAGCAGCACAGCTCCTGTAAACTACAGGTGTGTATATCTGGCAATCAGACGAGACGAGTTCGAAGGTTAAGGACTGGTCTAACCCACACATTTACTGTTCAGGTCTGACTCTGTTCATTACAGAACTTTTAGTGAAACAGGAACAGGACACGATAATTTTTTTCTCTGCGGTGAAGTTACTCAGACTATGGAAAGTGGCATCTCCTGAGCTGCAAAGTCATCCACCATGGATAGTAGCATCTCCTGAGGTGCAGAGTTATCCAAATTCATCTAACTGAATGATGGAAGAGTCTTAAGAAGCGGGACCCGAAAATGCTGTAAAATTCCCTACACCAGCAGAGAGCGTAGAAATATGATACGTTACACATTACTGTTACAGACCATGTAACTGTTACTCAGTGATGCGATATTGTTAAAACTGACATGCACTCACACACGCAATTACACACACACACACTCACACGCACACACACTCACACGCACACGCACACGCGCATACATACCCCCCCACCCCCAACACACACACACACACATCAGATCATAATATTTTGTATTTGTGGGGATCCACAGCCTCCAGATGCTTAATAAACGTAAACATGATCCGCAGTTGGCTGCAACGTGATTCTTTTAGCTTATTTCGACTACGTGTCATTCTCAGGCACTTGTAAAACCAACATGGAAATGATTTTCCATATTGGTTTTACAAGTTATTTATTTATTCGTGTGGTGATTATATGCAATACACAGTTGATATAAGGCAAATGATTTTATACAATATACATATGATATAAGACAAGACTAAACCTTAAAGTCCGTGTTTTTCAACCAGTTAATTAAGCTAGGTGTGAGAGTGAACAAGTCATTGGGAATTCCAGGGTATGAATGAAGCGGACAGCGTTGGACTAAATGTTCAATTGCCAGCTCTTCTTGATTACATTCACACATTGGTGAACTGATCCAGCTCCAAATGTTTTTTGCCAATAAAAGCTCTGCATGCAAATGTGCCTTTAAACGATGTCGTTGGCTTACTTAGGTACTTCGCGTGTAGGAAACCCAATGCAGTGCTGCGGTGAATCTCTATTAGTAAATAATTTCGCTGCTGTGTGTGTGTGTGTGTGTGTGTGTGTGTGTGTGTGTGTGTGTGTGTGTGTGTGTGTCTGTCAGGCTGTGTATTTTTTTTTTTTTTTCGTTGGTGCGCACTAGCAGCGTAACATAGACCTTGCCGTCGTGTTTCCTTTTAATAGCTGCTCGCTTAAAAGAGACTACGTCTCTATCCACCTAAGATGAACCAGTACCACTCTCAAGAATAATTTGTTTTCCCGTCCGATTCTTCACTCAAAATTGGTTATGGTATTTTTGTTTGGTCGCACTAACATTACATTATTGGTAAAGTCGTCTACGCACTATAGTGTGTGGATCTTGCTGGCTGAACGTATCTATAAGGACTGTTGTATGTTAAGTATGTACAATACTGGCCATTAAAATTTCTACTCCAAGAAGAAATGCAGATGATAAACGGGTGTTCATTGGACAAACAAATTATGCTAGAATTGACATGTGATTACATTTTCACGCAATTTGGGTCCATAGATCCAGTGAAATCAGTACCCAGATAAACAACCTCTGGCCGTAATAACGGCCTTGATACGCCTGGGCATTGAGTCAAACAGAGCTTGGATGACGTGTACAGGTACAGCTGCCATGCAGCTTCAACACGATACCACAGTTCATCAAGAGTAGCGACTGGCATATTGTGACGAGCCAGTTGCTCGGCCACCATTGACCAGACGTTTTCAATTTATGAGAGATCTGGAGAATGTGCTGGCCAGGGCAGCAGTCGACCATTTTCTGTATCCAGAAAGGCCCGTACATGACCTGTAACATACGGTCGTGCATTATCCAGCTGAAATTTAGTGTTGCGCAGGGATCGAATGAAGGGTAGAGCAACGGGACGTAACACATCTGAAATGTAACGTCCACTGTTCAAAGAGCCGTCAATGAGAACAAGAGGTGACCGAGACGTGTAACCAATGGCACCCCATACCATCACGCTGGGTGCTACGCCAGTATGGCGATGACGAATACACGCTTCCAATGTGCGTTCACCGCGATGTCGCCAAACACGGATGCGACCATCATGATGCTGTAAACAGAACCTGGATTCATACGACAAAATGACGTTTTGCCATTCGTACACCCAGGTTCGTCGTTGAGTACACCGTCGCAGGCACTCCTGTGTGTGATGAAGCGTCAAGGGTAACCGCAGCCATGGTCTCCGAGCTGATCCATGCTGCTGGAAACATCGTCGAACTGTTC
The DNA here is from genome assembly GCF_023864345.2 of Schistocerca serialis cubense. NCBI lineage: Eukaryota > Metazoa > Arthropoda > Insecta > Orthoptera > Acrididae > Schistocerca > Schistocerca serialis. The sequence goes on from NC_064642.1 coordinate 723,992,509, forward strand.
ATGCAGATGGTTGTTGTCTTGCAAACGTCCCCATCTGTTGACTCAGTGATCGAGACGTGGGTGCACGATCCGTTGCAGCCATGCGGATAATATGGATGTCATCTCGACTGCTAGTGATACGAGGCCGTTGGGATCCAGCACGGCGTTCCGTATTACCCTCCTCAACCCACCGATTCCAAATTCTGCTAACACTCATTGGATCTGGACCAACGCGAGCAGCAATGTCGCGATACGATAAACCGCAATCGCGATAGGCTACAATCCGATCTTTATCAAAGTCGGGAACGTGATGGTACGCATTTCTTCTCCTTACACGAGACATCACAACAACGTTTCACCAGGCAACGCCGGTCAACTACTGTTTGTGTATGAGAAATCGATGGAAAACTTTCCTCGTGTCAGCACGTTGTAGGTGTCGCCACCGGCGCCAACCTTGTGTGAATGCTCTGAAAAGCTAATCATTTGCATGTCACAGCATCTTCTTTCTGTCGGTTAAATTTCTCGTCTGTAGCGTGTCATCTTCGTGGTGTAGCAATTTTAAAGGCCAGTAGTGAATGTAATGTAGTGTATGTAATGTAATGTAAAATTTTCAGCGCATGATTCAATATTCTCGGTTCAGTATTCATTGTAGCAAGCGTATTACATGCGCAAACAAAGTTGACACTCGGCCCACTGGCTGGTGGGAGCGACTGAAAATGAGTAATGATGTTGAGATCTTCAATTATGTGTGAATTCCTAAGGGACCAAACTGCATAGGTCATCGATACCTTGAAAAAAACTAGTTTAAACTAACTTATACTAAGAACAGCACACACAGCCCTGCCCAAGGGAGGACTCGAACCTCCGGCGGAAGCGCTCGCGCAGCCCATGACAGGACACCTCAAACCGCGCCGCCACTCCGTGAGGTTGGGGATTGCCTTTTATAGTCGCTTCCATCAGGAACTTCGTTTGCGCGTATATGGGTTAATACTAAGACAGTTTGTTTACACTTATTTAGCTGTAGATTTCATTGATTTGAGTACTGTATCCACTATCTGTATTTTCACAATACTCATTCTAAAGGCATAATACAGCACCCTTTATACAATGTGAGGTGTGGTTTGTGTACCGACAGACCCCATCCCACATTGTGTAAAGGTTGTAGTATTATGCTTTTAAATTCGGTGCAGCAGGCATGAGAATCACACCTGGGGAATACACGATGGTAATACTTCATGCAGTAAACGAGGTTTCCTGTACATTCAGTCATTTAAAAAAAATAAATGAGCTGATATAATAAAGCTGAAACTGTTTACAAAAGTAACGCTTTAGGTGAACTCGCAGTGTGTTTCTCCGTGAGTAACAAGTGAGTTGTGTAAAATTCCTCTACTGTCTATTCATACACCACCTGTACAACAGGAATCCTGCTCCTTCAACACCAACATCCCTCAGATGTTATGAGTGCATCTTCTTTCCGGAGCTGGTTTCAACCACCCACGGATGTATCTAGACCGTTGTCAAAAAGCTGTTTATTTATATGAATGTCCCTAAGGACGACATTCTGTGAGGCGAGCGGAATATCTCATCCTTCCACAGTATACACACAGACACACACGAAGCTGTGATGTGGTACAGTGCAGCACCTGAAACGTTACCAGACGGACTTCGGACTGCTTAAATTAAGAGATGGAATAAAGGACATAGGACATATAATGGCCCGCAGTGGCAGACATTGCTCTCCGCCTGTCAGCTGGAGAGGGTGATGGGTGGAGGGGGTAGAACGGGCGAATCGGCACATGGTGAGATGACCTGTGTAAAGATCCATATGTATCTCATTTATGCAGGGTGTATTATTTCAATGTTTTTCCTACACTTACGTGATTTTACTTTGCCAAGGACCACTTTCAGATGCAGCCAGCACATACAGAACCTTTGAAAGTACGCTGCTGTTGACTGTTCAGTTCTTCATCCAGGATGCATAGCCAAGTATTTCACTATTGCTCCAGGGGCCCAGTCTTCCCAGGAAATATGTTTAATGGCGTGAAAGAAGAGTCCTGTTCTAGAGTCCTTTGTCTGTGACTGGTATCTGCAGACCGGAAACAGTGTATCACTGCCAGCAGATGTATCTTTATGTGTACCATCAGTGACAGTATAGACCCAGTTAGGAAATCTCCTATCCCTACCTATGGGAGGAGGAGAGGGAGGGATGGGGCAGATAGGAGAGGAGATAAGACTGGTTCTCAGAAAATGCAGCTGCCAACATTCCCCCCAGGTTGTGTTAAAACTGATTTTTCACTGTTCCAGTGCATGTGTTGCATTATCATCCATTACTTAAGAGTTGTGTCTTTTTAATGACAATTTACATGTTTAATTAGAGCAGTGAAGCATTTTCCAACAGTTGTGGTAACATGTATTCATCTCTGTACACTTCAGTAATAATTTGCTGCTCTATCATTTCTTACCATGTACCTGTGTACAAGTTCATTAGGAGCTATACACTTGTAGATCGACAGGAGGCACCTCTTCCTGCCCCTCAGAATACTTCCTATCCCTTCACACCATGTACCTCTGTAGAAATCTAGGGACCTGTAACAAGGTGACCTCTTCGTGGTTATGAAACAGGATGAAATTGAATAAAATGTTCTCGGGTTTCCAACAGCGTCAACTGCTTAAAACTAGACGACCTTTTGGCCAAGCACTTCTTGGCCATTGTCAAGTGGTATGACTGCCAGTGGGCTGTTGGTGATCCCTTATATACGCTATCTGCCGGCTGTGACGTCACTGGTGCCCGTGATATTGCGATATGTGGGCATGTTTTGAGTCGGCATTCGATGTGCCTTGAACCGCGCAATCGCTGGATCCCACGCAGCGCTGAGATGCAAGCCACCGTCTCTATTCAGGGTGTTTGCGGTAATTTTCATTTCAATAGCTTCCCTTAATAAACTGTCCCAGAAGCCGTTAGTGCGAGCCACGGCAGAGGTATTGTCAAATTTTATGTGGTGACCTTTTCCTAACGCATACTCAGCTAACGCAGATTTCTCTGGATAGTGCAGGCAATAATACCTCTCATGTTCTTTCCTGCGCTCTTCCACACTGCGCACTGTTTGTCCGATGTACTTCTGGCCACACTCACAAAGTATTTCGTAGACTTCAGGATGAAATTGACAAGAAATGAAGAGATCACTGTTTATATAAATTCTGTGCGTCAGACAGCAGAGTGTTTGTCAAGTAGTGCATATAGCAATGCAGAAGGAGGCATCTGTAGCGAACTCTGAGACACTAGAGGTTGGTAGAAAGGGACACAGTGCGCGGGGGCAAGGGCGCCAATTTGTCCCCTGCACTGAGGATTGACCAGTCATTTAAGAAAGTATCGACTGATCCAGCACAGGACCAGTCCAGCCCTTTTCCCTGCTGTTCAAAGGAGGGGGGGGGGGGGGGGTGGCCGGCTGAAGTGGCTGAGCGGTTCTAGGCGCTACGGTCTGGAACCGCAAGACCGCTACAATCGCAGGTTCGAATCCTGCCTCTGGCATGGATGTGTGTGATGTCCTTAGGTTAGTTAGGTTTTAGTAGTTCTGAGTTCTAGGGGACTGATGACCTCAGAAATTAAGTCTCATTTGAACCATTTTTGTGGGGGTGTGGTGGCTGAAGGATAGTTAAAGCATCCTCTGGTAGCAGTAATGTGGACGAGTACATTGGGTCTTCACACTTCGAAGCAACCATACACACATATGTGAGCAGAAAAATGTGGGGCGGGGGTCAGATGAAAGTGTGAAGGTGGATGATGGATGTGTGTGGAGGTAGATGTAGGACAATGCAGCAGCAGCATAACGCCACCAAGAGCTCATTTCCCATCGAAATAAATAAACAAATGTAAACTGTACGTTGCGTCCTTCCTCTCCAGAAGCTCAGCACTCATCCGTTGTCTAGGGAAGCAGGGGGGTGGGGGGTGGGGGGGGGTAGAGAGAGTGTCGACATCTTGAGTAAATCATCTTGATATTGAAGCTCTTTTGTTTGTGTTTTCTTAAACAATGGCATATGTTGTGGGTGGGGTACCCCCTTAGAAAAACACAGTTTTATTTTTTTCCCAGACTCGTTTCACTGCAGTTGCAGCATCATCAGCGTTTTTTTATTATTATTATGGCTGTTAAACATAAGGAATGTTGTTTACAGTTTAAATACATATAAATATTTCTTTCTAAATCATAATTACAGGTCGCTGAAGACCACATAAAATTGTGCATACATATCCTCTTACCACACTGTGCTGTTTCCCTGCTGTATTACGTTTTTACAGTGACTGTTGTTCTTAATGTAGGCAAAACATTTTTGCAATAATTACGATTTCTAAACTGGTATGGCTATGTCTGAGATTAATAATTAATATGAAAGGTGTGTGTGTGTGTGTGTGTGTGTGTGTGTGTGTTTGTGTGTGTGTGTGTGTGTGTGTTTGTGTGAAAAGACAAGAAGGGGGGGGGGAGAGAGAGAGAGAGAGAGAGAGAGAGAGAGAGAGAGAGAGAGAGAGAGAGAGAGTAGATTTGAGGATATTTCATTATTATTACTATTACATTTATTTCTTATCAGTTTTGTGTGTGTGTGTGTGTGTGTGTGTGTGTGTGTGTGTGTGTGTGTGTGTGTGTGTGTCTATGTCCGTGTCTATGTGTACATGTTTGGGGGAGGGGGAGTTCTATAGGCTAATAATTCTTTGAGGGCAGAGAACAGAGTTACATTGCAGAGGGCTGTGCATTCTTTTCTCACTGGCTTTCCTTCATTTATGGCTTTCTTTATTTGATCAATTATTAATGTTTGTGGTGGGCTATTGACGCATTTGAGAATTTTCAAATCATTGTTGATGTCTGTTCGGCTATGTTTATTGTCCATAAGGTGTTCAACAAATGTGGAAAGATAGGTGTTACTTTTTAATGCTCTTCGTATTCTGTGTATCTGGTATTAAGGTTTCTGCTTGTCTGTCCTATATAAATTGATTTGCAGTCCTGACACATTAGTTGGTAAATACCAGATGTGTTGTGCAAGTCTGTGCTTGGTTGCCCTTCGTTTAATCTGTGTTGAGTTGTGTGCCCTGGAGGCTATTTTTAGCTCTTGTTTTTTGAGTATGTTGCCTGTAGTAGAGTGAACCAACTGTTTGTTGTTGTGCGTGTTTATCGTTCATGTGTGTTCGTTTGTGTGTTGTGTGTTCGTAAGTTGGTGAGAAAGCTTTTGTGTTGGGTGTCTTTCTTAATTTTGTTTTAGTTTGTGCTTCAGTTTATCTGTAGTGTTTGTGTCATATCCATTCTCTACAACCGTTTGTCTGATTGTAATTCAGTGAGTGGAGTTTTGTTCACTCTGTGTAGCATATATTGGAAACCGTCTACTTAGTGCGTAGTCAGATGATTGAAATGTTTGTGAATGGCTGTGCTGGTGGTGGTTACCTTTCTGAATATCGGTAATTGGTGTTGGTAGTTGTGTGTGTGTATTGTGAGGCCAAGGAAATTTCACATTTTGTTTTTTCTGTTTCTAAGGTGAATTTTATTTTTGGGTGAACTTTGTTCATATCACTATGGAGTTCTGGGATGCAACTGGGTGTTTCATGTAGAATACATGTGACATCATCTACATAATGATTTCAATATATTATTATGTATTGCTTGTGTCCTACTATTGTTTAAAATACCTTATTTTCAATGTGATTAAGATATATATTGGATTGAAGTCCACTGATTGGTGACCTCATTGGAAGTCTGCCTTCTTGTGAGTAGAACTGATTGTCAAATGATAAAGAGTTTCGCTCTGTAATTACTTTTAGGGTGACAGCTATCGCTCCTATGCGGGGTTTGGGAAATTTTTCCTCTTCTTGTAATTGTTATTGGAAGATGTGGATGGTTTCTGTGGTGGAGATACTAGTGTACATGGATGTGATACCAAATGATGCAAGGGTGGCTATTGTGGGTTCGTTGATGTCTTTGACTTTTTGTGTCAGCTCTTCATTGTTGTGTATGCTTCTGTTATTTGTGTATATGTAATGTTTCCGTAAGTATGTGCATTTCTCTGGCGAAGTGATACGTGGGTACACTTCTGAAATTGACAATAGGGTGTATCAGAATTCCCTCCTTGTTGAGCCTTAGTAGGCCGTTCATTGTGGTTGCTTGGGGGTTCTTTTGTTTCAGCCATTTCGAATTCTGTTTTCTGAATACACATGAGATATATTTTAGAAATGTTTGTGTTTTACTTGCTTGTTTCTGTTGGGTCACTGGTTAGCATTATTACATAGATGTCTTCTAGAAATTTGAAGGTTTTATGTTTGTATTCATCCTGTGAATCTTCACGTTTTGGTGGCGCAAAGACTGTTCCATTAAGAAATCTCTTGCGGCTGCACACCCGAAACTTAATGGAACGGTATTCACCCGCTGCACACCCGAAATTTAATGGAACTGCATTCATCCTGTTTTATTATTATTATATTGCTGCTCTTGTCTGATCTCATAATGAGTGCCTTGTTGTTTTTAAGGTTCTTTTACGTTTCTGCATGGTTTTTCTTCTTCATTTTTTGTTCCTGTTAATGTATTGTTTTGTTGTTCATTCTTATGTATCTTATTTCTTCTGCGGCTAACACTCTTGTCAGACCTGCATTGAAGTTTGGATTACTGTTCCTTTCTTGTTGTTTTATTATGTATTCACCTTATGTGATAAGATTCTCCACAGTCTTGTGTGGAATGTGTGTACTGACATTATATTCTGGAGCTTTTCCTAGAGAATTTATTTCTTGGTTAGTTGGTTGTATGTCCATAAGGTTGACCAAACGTTTGTCGAAGGTGTGGTTCGTTTAATTTCTATTTTTGTGTGTAATAATTTATTTCTGTTGCTAGAGGGTTTCTAGGTTTTTTTGTTTATACTGTGTTGTTTTTATTTGTGTTTCTGTGTTTTGATTAACTTTATTCATGATATCACTAAATATTTGAGAGAGTTTGATGTGATTTCCTAGTTCCAGGTGAATTTTAAACCGTTCAGCATTGAGTTCCTGCATTTATGTATGTAGGTATTTAATTTCTTGCTTCAGCCACTCAACTTCAGCTTATTGTTTGGCTCATTTGGCTGCTGGTGACATACTGGTTGTGTTTACATGTATAAAGTTAGGTAAAACATTATGTGAAAAATAGATTCCATTGAATTTTAAATTTAAAGTAGTTTTGATGTAACTTTGCTGTTGTGTTCCGGAATTTGATGTAGTGTTTGTTTGTAAATGCTTCACAGGGCATCAAGCTAATCATCTTGATGTTGAAGCCCTTTTTCTTCTGTTTGCTTTATCAGTGATGTATGTTTTGAGTGAGGTCCATCTTTAGTAAAACACAATTCCGTTTTTTGTCCCAGACAAAAAACTGTGTGTTAGATAGGTGAAACCCCCCACAGAAAATATATGTTATTGTTAAAGCAGACACAGACAAAAGAGCTTCATCATCAAGATGACTATCCTGACGCATTGGCAGGCATATCTAAGCAAGCTCTACAACAAATTCCAGAACACCACAGCAATGTTACATCAAATTATTTTAAATATCAAGTTCTTCAGAATCTATTTTTAACATAATGTTATACCTAACTATATACATGCAAATGTGAACAGTATGTCACCTGCAGCCTGATGTACCAAACACAAAGCTGAAATTGAGTGACTGAAGCAAGGAATTAGACACCCACATACAAAAAATCAGGAACTCAATGTTGAGCGGTTCAAAATTCACCTGGAACTATGAAGTCACATCAAATTCTCTGAAACATTTAATGATATCATGAATACAGTCAAACAAAACACAGAAACATAAAGAAAAATGGAATGGATTAAACAAAAACAAAAACTAAACGACCTTTGGAGACAAAATGACATCATTACACATAAAAATAGAAAGCAAACGAACCACACATTCCACAAACGTCTTGTCAACTTTTCGAACATATAAGTAAGTCACCAAGAAATAAAGTTTAAGAAAAAGGCCCAAAATACAATGTAAACACACATATTACACACAAGACAGTGGAGAATATGACAGAAAGTGAATACATCACAAAAAAAAGGAACAGTAACCCAAACTTTAATGCAGGTTAGGCACAGGAGTTAGTTGCAGAAGAAATAAGATACATAATAAGGAAAAACAATAACAACACACTGACAGCATCAAAACTGAAGAAGAAAATACATGTAGCAAAATAAAAGACAATATTAGAAGGAACAAGGCACCCACTACGAGATCAGAAAGGGGCAGCACCATGATAATAATGTAACAGAATGAATATAGACATTGAACCTTAAAATTTCTGGAAGACAAGAACATAACAAAGCTAACCAGTAACACAACTCTAAGACATCAGAAACAAAGAAGCACTCCTAAACAATATCTCTCACATATTTACCAAACAGTATTCGAAATGGCTGAAACAAAAGAATCCTCAAGCACCCAAACTGAATGGCCTACTAAAGCCCTACAAAAAGGGCATTCTGATACATCCCATTGTCAATTTTAGAAGTGCGCCCACTTAACACTTAGCCAGTGAAATGCACACATACTTACAGAAACATTACATATACACATATAATGGAAGCATACACAACACTGAAGAGGTGATATAAAAAATCGTAGACATCAATATAAGCAGAACAGCCACAATTTGACATCACATTCATGTACACCAATATTCCCACTACAGAAACCATGAAAATGTTCAAACAACATTAGAACAGACAGAAATTCCGAAACCCCACGTAAAAGAAATAGCTAACAATCTAAAAGTAATCACACAGCAAAACTATTTCTCATTTTTCAGTCAGTTCTACACATGAGAAGACATACTTCCAGTGGGGTCAACAATTAGTGGACTTCAACCCTACATTTTTCTTAATCACATTGAAAATAAAATATTTGAAACAGTAGAGGACCGAATCAATACCTGATAATATATTGAAATCATTATGTAAATGATGTCATATGCCTTCTAGATGAAATACCCAGTTGCATCCAACAGTTCCATAGTGATATGAACAAAGTTCACAAAAAAATAAAATACGTCTTAGAAACAGAAAACAACAAAATGTGAAATATCCTTGACCTCACAATACACAGATACAACGACCAACCCCAATTCTCCATATTCAGAAAAGTATCCACAACCAGCACAGCAATTCACAAACTTTCCAATCATTTGTCTACACACAAACTAGCTGGTTTCCAATATATGCTACACAGACTGAACAGTACGCCACTCAATGAATTACAGACGATCAGACAAACAGCTGTAGAGAATGGATATGACACAAACACTATAGATAAACTGAACCACAAAGTTATGAAATACACCCAACACACAAAGGCCTTCTCACCAACTTACAAATCCACAGAACACACAAACGAACACACATGAACCAGAAACAACCACAACAACAAAGAAGGGCTTCACTGCCACCTACATCAACAAAGCAGTCAGCAGAATAGGCAAGATACTCAAAAACAAGTACCCACAACTCAACACAGATGAAACTAAGGACAACCAACAGAAGCACAACACATCTGGTATTTACCAACTAACGTGTCAGGACTGCAAATCAATTTATAGAGGACAAACAAGCAGAAACTTTAATACAAGATACACAGAACACAGAAGGGCACTGAAAACTAACAGCTGTCATTTCATGTTTGCTGAACACCTTATGGACAATAAACACAGTCCAACTGACATCAACACTGGTTAGAAAATTCTCAAATTCAGCAACAGCCCCCCACGAAAACTAATAATTGAAGAAAATTATCAAATACAAAAAGCCATATTTGAAGGAAAACAAGTAATAAATTAATACACAGCTCTCTACAATGTAACTATGTTCTCTACCCTCAAATAATTATTAGTTATTCCCAACCTATAGAAACCTTCGCCCCCCCCCCCCCCACACACACACACGAAACTAAAGATAAATAAATATAATGTGACAGTGACAATGACAACTCAGTACATAGTACTTGATGATGAAGAAGATTGACGAAAAAGGACATTCCTTATGCTCAACACTCATAATAATAATAAAAAGACGCTGGTGATGCTGCAACTACAGTGAAACATGTCTGGGACAGAAAACAAAATTGTGTTTTGCCTAAGGTAGATCCCACTCAAAAGATATGTTATCTTGAATAAATTTGGCAACAGTACAGACTGACGTCACGTCACTTTGGCTTTATTGCCCTATTATTGATGTGACACATATCATTCATGATAGGTTCTCATTGCCAGTTTTCCGTATATAGGGTTTCAGAATCGAGAAAAAGTTAATCACATGCACGTATGTTGCATCTTTCTAACAAATGTATTCTTGTTTCAGATGAAGCCGGTAACAAAAATGACAGAGCAACTTCTGTTGGCGGGAAAACCATTTTTCTTCACATGTAAATTATTCGGCCTGATGCTGTTTACGGTCGACGCTGCGACTGCAACACTGAAGATATCACAAGCGGATATTATCTACGCAAGCCTAGCCAGCCTACTACATTTACTATGTGCATGTGTTTCGTCATACTTAATGCTGCAGGAAGCACCGGGGTTTTCTGTGGTGAAATTTCTGATGGTGATACCAGTTCTTCAGTATTCATGCCTGTCCTTGATTGCGATTCCAACAGACATCGTCTGTAACACACGTAAATATCAAAAAATGCTTTGCTTGTTAGCGTCGTGCGATAGATGTCTGGCTATTGACGCTAGAATGACAAGAATATCACCAGGAAACTTTGTTAACAGACAGTTATCATTAGCGCTTCTTCTATATTGCTTGATGTTCAGTGTCCCTTTCACTGCAGATATGACGCAAAAAAACATAGCATTACTAGTGTCTTTCATGAGATGTTTTGGAACGTCCATAATGTCGCTCTTACGATTTGCAAACCTACAGTTAATTATCAAGCAGAGGCTGTCATTATTGAACTGTTACCTCGTGAAAATGAAAGACAGAGCAGCTGATAAGCAGAAGTATTCAGGTGCGCGATCGGAACGGAACAGTACTTCAGGTTTCTCTGACAGAGACTTTTACTGCACACCGTCTGCTGTGCGAGCACTTAGTCGATGTTATGTGGCACTGTGTGAGTTTTCATTGGTGGTGATATCTGCTCACAAAATTTTTCTGATTCTTTACCTCGCAGCGTTATCGTCAATAGTCGTGGAAATGGCTTACTTCATTGCTACAAAACCGCAATTATTTGGCAGACAAAGTTATGACACCTTATGGTACTCGTGGTTTGCATTAATCTGCAACACATGTACTATGGCTATATTCGTTTTACCAGCTCACTGGGTGTCTTCAGAGGCAGACCGCACAGTGAGGCTGTGCTCGCAGCTCCTACTGGGAAGGAGGGGTTGGGTGGACGACACCCAGCGAGAACTGCGGAAGCTGGTGCTGCAGGTGTCCTCTGGCCGTCCCACGACCAGTCTGTTTGGGGTGCTCACTCTCGATCTGGGGGTTATCTCCGGCTTCATCTCCGTCGTAACGACCTACACTGCCCTTCTTCTCACCTTCTTTCCTGCAGGTATGTCGATAAATTATTTTATTTATATGTTTATTGAACCTGAGATTAGGGCCATTAGACCCACTCTTACATCTCACCATGGTGTAGATCTACTGTACTTTTTCACCATTGTTATCCAAGAAACAAACAATATTAAAGTAATTTGAGTCTCTGAAGTGGCAATGTTAGTAAATAATGACGAAATAAATCTCGGGTGAACTGCCTGGTATGAGTGTGCATAGGACACAATATTTCGGCAATCGACCACGTTGCCACCATCAGGTGCGCTGATATACTTTTTTTTATTTACTCGTGTCAGAAGCATCGTACATAAAATCAGAATGATTAACACATACATCAAATATATAACAAATACAAAAAGAGTATAAAAGTATACACATGTATAAGCAGGGACAAGTAGTTTTTTTTATTTTATGAATTCTTGGACCAGAACCTGGCCACGCCCAGCGCTTCCGGGGTGGCTTTCATCAAATCCTTCATGGTGCAGGTGCTTGGGCTCAGCACACACTGCGTGAAGTGGATGGTGGTTTGAGTGTGTTCACAGTCAAACAGCGCCGGTTCATTTGAGAGGCCCCATTTGACCATATTCTCTTTGGATCGTGTGACACCAGAGCGCAGCCTATTAAGAGATTTTCATGTCGTCCATCCTTCCACGTGGCCAGGAGGGAGTTCTTCGTTTGGGACTAACCAATCCCCAAGGTGCGCGTTTTCTTCTCGCCACATTGCCAGCTTCACTTGTTGCTGTGTCACGACGATGTTTTTTGCTGTGTGCAGGAAGCTTTTTCTAGATTTTAGTCGCCGGCGGGCTGACTTGTGTTTATACAGCGGGTGGGCAGGTGAGGTCAACGCCTTTGTCTTTTCCTTCCTGGCCGCTACATTCGTTCTAACACTTGGAGGGGCCACGCCTGCCAGGCAGTACAGTTTATCAGTCGGGGTTCGTCTCAGACAGCCTGTGATTATGCGGCAGGATTCATTAAGCGGTATGTCCACTGTCTTGGCGTGGCTAGAATTGTACCACACTGGGCACGAGTACTCCGCTGTTGAATAGCACAAAGCAAGAGCTGTGGTTCTCACTATTCCAGTCTGCGTCCCCCATGTAGTGACCGTTAGTTTGCGCACAGTGTTGTTTCTCGCGGCTACTTTGTGTTTAGTCGCTTCCTATGAGTCGGTGCGGTCCACGCCCCGCGCGCCGTCCATGTACAGCGTCCGTTCTCCCGCCATTCTCACACAGATTAAGAAGAAAGAGGATACTTCCCAGAGTGTACCGACTTCGAGGGAGGAGTGAAGAAAACGAGAGCGGTGCCGGCAGACCCTCCTGAACGAGAAGACCTAGGACGCAGCGCCCAGACGGCGGGAGAACGGACGCTGTACCTGGACTGCGCGCTGGGCGCGGACCGCAACGACTCATAGGAAGCGCCTGAGGGAGGAGGGGGATTGTCCTGTATATACCTGGAGCCAGCCCACTGCCGGTCAGTACATCAGCGCACCTGATGATGGCAACGTGGTCGATGGTCGAAATGTGTCCTATGCACACTCATACCAGGCTGTTCACCCGAGATCTATTTCGTCATAAAATATGTCTGGAGAAATTGAAGAATCGCATTAGTAAATAATATTGACTATGAAGTTTGAAAGTTAATACTAGCAGATTTGTACTACTTGAGCTGCTGCCAGTAATAACGGTAACAGTAGCAATAAGAATGGAATTAATAACACTAACTGTAGTGACAAACAAAACAAATTGTAGGTGTATAAAACAGGTTTTCTGACATAGCTAGTTCTGAGTAAAGGAAGTGCAAGGAGATTGCAACAGCTAAGAATCCTGGGAGATAGTGAAGATTTGGTAGGAAAGAAGGAAGTACAACGGTAACGAGTGCATACAGGGGCAATGACAATATTCAATTAAGTTTTTTCTGAAGCCTGAGATTTATTCAGTTCTCTCATATAACGTGCGAGGTTATTACAGTATTGGGTTCCTGCTGCTGGGAAAACTTCGACAAAGTGGCTGAACGATGAACAATGGAGTGAGACGGAGAGGAGTTTGGTTCGGTGGGAACGACATGATCTTCACAAGGTTGAGGAGAGAGTTGAGGGACAGTGTTCGTTGATATGACGGTACAGAAGAGACAGAGAGTATATATTTTGAGCCTTATTTTAGAAATTTTATCCTGAATATTTTCTTTCAGATTCTGAAACTAGCAGGGATAGAACACAGAATGTGGAAGCCTATCTATGGCTTTTATAGAAAAAGGACAGCTATTATCAAAGAACATAAAAGGGAATCTGTAGTTGAGAGGTGAATGAGACACGGTTGCAGCCAATTCCTGGTGTTATTTAAACTGTACATTGAGTAAGTTCTGAAGGAAATCAATTCTAAAGGGAATTAAAATTCATGAAGAAGCAATAACAATTTTAAGGTTTGCTGATGACATTTAATTCTACCACAAACAGCAAACGACATCGAAGAGAGCTTGAATGGGTTCAATGGTATCTAGAAAATGAGGTTATAAGATCAACAACAACAGAAGATAAATCTGTTAATATATATCTAAATGTGACAGCTATAAATTCTTTTCTGACAGTATTTATCTGCAATGCAGCTTTGTACAGGAGTTAAACATGGATGACGAACAGTGCAGAGACGAAGAGAACAGGAAATTTAGAGATGTGGTCTTACATAAAAATGCTGAAAATTAGTAACTAATGAAGAGCTACTGAACAGAAAAGGGTAAAAGAGAAATGAATGGCACAACCTGTTTAAAACCAGGTATTGGTAGACAGCACTCATCCCGAGGCATCAAAGACTCGTCAGTTTGATATTGCAGTGATGGATCACGGATGGGGAGCGTTATAGGAGCTGAAGGCTTGAATACAGACACCAGGTTCAAATTCATGTAGATTGCAGTAGTTATCCGGTTAAAGGGACCTGCGCAGGATAGACCAGTATGGGGAGTTGCATCAAATTTGTCTTCGACCACAACAACATTCCACTTAAGTTCTGAAATCTCTTTGCTTGCCAGAACCTCGTTACGCATCCACACTACTGATGGATCCAATGTGTTCTTGTGACTAGAAGTCAATTGCTACCAGATTTGCTGTAATGGTTTCTGCCGTTTCGTCATCTGGTCAGCCAAGATAACTGATAAATTGTTTGTGATAACACTCACCTGAAATTTGCCATGGAATCGTCAGTTCCTAGCCAATGAGAAAAACACTACCATGAAATACTGGTCACGTTAACTTATTGAAATTTTTAAGGATTTTGGCAGTTCCATTGTCATCTAAAATCTTTACTCCCTTTTTCTCTTACCAAGTTCTTACTACGTTTTACATTTCAGAGGATTTGTATGCTTCACCAAAGTAATTTAATTTCATGAAATATCGTATACCTGCATCTGTACACAGTGTTTCATCCCGCCCTCCATGACGCAAGTTTGCTCTTTTGTAGCCCTTGTATATCCTTACTACCTCACTTAATACGACCCACTGTGCCTTCTACAATACACTAAACCTGTCAACTACACTATCCCCATTACAGTGTTACATACATGAGTAAATCCTATTACACCGCTAAGACTTGTATTCCTCCAGCCTTCGTGTAATATCATTCCATCAGTATCTACTTGCTAACGATTCTTTATGACAATCTACATTTAAACGTCTTGATAGCAACCTGTAACATTGAGTGCAGCTGGGGCTTCCGAAGGCAGTGTGTGAAAACCAAAATAATTTCGTCCTCCATCAGTAACAACTAAAACATTAATAATACTGAAGAAACAGTTAGCACAAATGGTCACTGCAGAATCATCACATCACCTTATACCTAGCAACCACGTGAAACCCACCACCCCCTTCCCAGCTACAGTGACCACCCCAGTTATCTCACCATGGTGCCTCTATATCTCCGATACTCAGTGTCAGACAGTTAAATGCGTTGACTAGCAGGAGGGAACGTTACATCAATTCCTGGTCTTTTCGATGTCTCCTCAGCATATCCATCCCCACTAGTGCACTGTTAACCATATCACTGAAGTCCATCACAGATTTATAATTTTTTTGTATATTTAAGCTCAGCGTGCTTTAGATTAATAAAATTACCTCCAAGAGGCGTAGAAAAATGGAAAAACGGACAGAAATATCCAAGGGCATCACGAAACTACGTGGTGTTTCAGAAAGGTTAATGCGCTTTGACAAGACTATATCTTCTACATGAATGAGAATAATATCTGAGTTACATTTTCACCTATGCACAGGACTAGAACGTTATTATGTTCAGTGGGAAAAATATATTTTAAAAGGGATTCTTTATACCCTTACGTTTAAAATTAAAGATTTCATTTACCCGTCACGAATCCTCACTTTTGTCACCACAAGACGCATTACAAGCATCGAGACAACAGCTGCTCGTCCCATTCTTTTGCTGAGAATGGCTGGAGGTAGTGCACTCTTTGTTTTTGCCGTGCACCGGCTCAGATTACACCTAGATGTTGGAAGGGGAGCCACACTGGTGAAGTCTTTCACAAACCACAAGAGATTAATGTATATTGGGTAACGAGCATTCGAGCCAAATGTTCCATAGAAAACCCTACGGTAACTACACTAATTGGCAGCTTAGCCAAGACGCCAATGTACTCTTTTAATATCGAGGACGTTCCTAAGGAAATAAAAAATATTCTCTAAGGAATCAGTACTGATTCAGGTAAAAGCACATATGCGAAACACAACTTGATCTATACGTAAACAATATCTTCCAGTTCAAAGGACGACTGAGGGGTATTCTACATTAATTTTTTTACTTGTTTGCTAACGCACTGTCGCTATGTAACTTTACTTTTGTGCCAAATTAGCAATCGCTTCAGACATTTCAGTTTCATATATGTACACAACAACCGATGATCGTGTACTCTACGAAATGCAATAGATTCCCCTAGCAAAAATTGCAATATTTTATGTCTTTATTTAGTTTAACACTGCTTCAAAAATGTTTTACCCATTTATGTACTGCTAGCTACAAGGTACAATGCATGTTGTGAGTTATGACTATGTTTAAATGCCTATACATCAGGGCAACAGAATAAGTAACAGAATCTCCATTTAACTTGGAATGGGAGTTTGCTTCTAAATAAACAACTTGTCTCTTGTTAGTAGAGTCTCTATAAGTGTATGTTTGTTCTTGATGTCAATATATGACAATTGTCCATTTTTTCACTTTTTCTGTCAATGATTGTTGATTCCTGAAGATATCCGTGAAGAAATCTCTCCTGCCTCGTGACATATGAAGACTGCGTTTGATTCTATGATTTCTTCGTTCGCCGATTTTGTTAAGTTGGCGTGACGCTTTTCTTTGTTTTACCCACAGAGATACTAGAATTATTGTTGATACCCTTGGAAAACAGATTAGGTTGCATCAAACTGCTTTTCTGAGAAGTACAAACGAACACGGAGCGATATACACTGAAGAGCTAAAGAAACTGCTACACCTGCTTAGTTTCGTGTAGGGCCCCAGTGAGCACTCAGAAATGCCGCAACACGACGTGGCATGGACTCCACTAATGTCTGAAGTAGTTCTGGAAGGAACTGACACCATGAATCCTGCAGGACTGTCCATAAATCCGTAAGAGTACGAGGGGATGGAGATCTCTTCTAAACAGCACTTTGCGAGGCACCCCAGATACGCTAGCCAAGCAAGCAAATTCATCTCTCTATAAAACCAGCCCTAGGTAGACGAATGGCTCGCCTACATACTCGTAACATTATACCAAAACTGAAAATCGCTCATGAAATACTGTATGGAAGTAAAGTACGGAACAACTTGGGTTTACATTTAGAACCCTGTCGGGGTTATATTCGGATTGACATAAACCGAAAACCAATCACAAGTGACTCTGGGATACACGCCTCTTCCTGTCACCCTTTCCGCTACAAGCGGCCTTTTTCCAGGATTATGGTCCAACGTATCAGTGAAATCCTGTTAAGTCCAGCATCTATAGAAAAACAGCTCTCTAATGTTAAGTACATAGCTGTTTGTATCAGTTATGACACAGTGGTAGTTGATAATCTGTGCAGAAAAATGACTTCTCAAAATGAATACAAAATTCCACTCTCTTCAATAGCTACTAATTATGATTTTTTTAGGGTACAGCATGTAGACCACATTTTTGCTTCGGCCAACAGCCTCCAGGACCCTTATATTCACAATGAACAGTCGTATTGGGATAAATTTGCTGACTAGACGTGTACAAGATTACCTGTAGTGAATGTGATGCTTCATACGTAGGACGTTTAAGGCTGGAGTTCATGAGGATCTACTGAACGGAGAAGGACAGTTCTAACCCCACTCAGCGTCTGTGGCTATCAGCCGCCGACGCTAAGCAATTTAAAAGAACTCCTTACTGCCAAAATGGAGAATAGCTCAATTAATTAGAAGAGATGGGAACTGCTATACAGTCATGTGAACAAATGATACTATAATGAAATTTTCACTCTGCAGTGGATTAAAGCTGTGTGCCGGACCGAGACTCGAACTCAGGACCTTTTCCTTTCGTGGGCAAGTGCTCTACTACCTTTTTTTCCGGTCTCATTTTTTTCGTAATTATTCACTGGATATTTTCGGGATGGATGTCCCATGACACCTGTTACAGTTCATCGTCGATCCGTTAGCTCAGTTATTTTAATTACAGAGGCCAGCTAACCCAATGACCGAACATGCTGAGCTACCGTGCTGGCACCAACTGAGCTACACAAGCACGACTGACGCCCAGTCCTCACAGTTCTACTTCTGTCAGTACCTCGTCTCCTACATTCCAAACTTCACAGCAGCTCTCCTGCGAACCTTGCAGAACCAGCACTTCTGGAAGAAACGATATTGTGGAGACATAGCTTAGCCACAGCCGGGGGGGGGGGGGGGGGTTGTTTCTAGAAGTATTTCACTCTAGGCCTACAGCTGAGTGTGCGATGATACGAAACTTCCTGGCAGATTAAAACTGTGTGCCGGACCGAGGATCTAACTCTGGAAAGGTCCTGAATTCGAGTCTCGGTCTGGCACACAGTTTTAATCTGCCAGGAAGTTTCAAATGATACTTTTTCTTAACGATTAGTTGGTCTGGAAAAACCTAACATTTTAGGGTTAATGATCCCTTTCATAGAGTCCCTCCACTGACTCCATTGACTATTATTCCAGTAATTTGTTTTATCGTTATACTCTCGTATCTGATCTAAGATCTATTCAGTGTGTATCATTGGCTATGACCTTCTATTTATCGTGTTTTTGTAGGGTGTATAAGTGATTTATTCCAATGACCGCCATATACACTCCCCAATATTAAGGTTTTTATCGCCCTATATTAACAATCACTACAGATATCTGAGCGTGAATTTAATGGTACAGAGTCATAGCATTCATTAATTTATTTATTTAAATGCTCGTGGTTGCTACTTTTCTGTGCTTTACCCATGTCATACTTGCTGGGTAACTGGACGTCGGTTACCACAATGGTGTTACCCTAGTATGTACAGTAATCGCCTTAGTATTATACGTGATTTGGATGGCCCGTATTACCTGTTCAATAATTTTAATTTTTATTACACTTTAAAGTAATTTCAATCTAATGCAATCCTTCTTTTCAAGTATAAATTAATCAGCTACATATTAGCCTTGTCCGTAACTTAAAATATTAAGCCCATCTGCCTTTCACTCTGTTAGCGCGGAAAGCTACGGCCATCCCCGTTTAATAGTTCTAGTGGCGCTGCCAGTTGGACCGCCCAGCCGTTTGGCATCCAGGCCAGCATGATGTACGCAAGGCTCTATGTTGTGCTCTACTTGCTGATATAACAGCTCAAAGGTATTTGTAACTGTTCGTTGCTTTCCTAAACCGGTTTTCTGAGATTTCGTTTCCGTTGTGACTGTGGGATGACTTTCGAAATTTTGCGTCTAGGTTCCCATAGTTCCATTTAGTTACTCTGACGGTTTCATGGTATGTGGTTGACATAGAGCTGTGGTAGCAGCCGCAATGGAATTCACTTGACACTTCTGCGTGAATGCTGTTACAACTTTAATTTAATTATTGGCGCAGCTTAGAACCATGCATTATAGTGTCTATTGATAGTTATTTAACTAGCTTAGTTTTTCCTTTTAGCCGGCTGGTGTGGCCGAGCGGTTCTAGACGCTTCAGTCTGGAACCGCACGAACTCAGATGTTAAGTCCCATAGTGCTCAGAACTATTTGAACAATTTTTTCCTTTAAGATAATCTAATAATCCATGTCCAATGCGAAACGCGTTACTTTGAAATAAAAATTACTCGGGAACAATGACTGTTTTATTTACAATACAACAATGAATGCCGGTTGATGTGTCAGTCGGCCAATGATGGAATGGAGTGAACACTTCAGATTGGCTGTATTTGAGAATCAAGAAAGCGTTCTTCAATACATTTCCGTGTCTGCATGTTCTCAGGTCGAGTGAGTATTGTCACTTTCCGATCAGCAAAAAGCATGTGGCTCTGCACCCCTCCAAATGTTGATTCATTTCCGAGAGTCTCACGAATTTGGCTACCGAGAACAAAATACTGTCGAGTTATTGACGACGGTAAGAAGAGATCGTGTCGCAAATACCAGAACCAATTAACCATTTCACAAAGTCCACGTAGTCATGGAAGAATATCAGGAGGTAGTTTGGGCGATGTATTCGGAGCCCAAGTTCTGTTGTAAAGTGAGACTGCGGTATTCAATCCCGCCAGAGAGACATAGTGCAGGCAGAGCTACTCCTAACCGTAAATAAGCATTCCGTAATCACAGAGCTATTGCCTAGAAGAGCAAAAACAAATTTAATTTCCAATAGAGGTAAAATGTACAACTGCTCGTTATTATTGTCAGGACTTGCGGCTCATAACAATACTTTATCACAAAAAAATTCATTACATTAACCTGCCACACTTGAGACTAGCAGTCAAGGTGATCCTGCCTACCCTTTTGAAATACATGATGCGATAATTAATGCCGAGGTGATTTAAGTGCTAATATACTGTCGAATAACTCCATTTAAAATGACTAGTTAATTAAGAAAGTGAGATTAGTGTTATAACACTGTCGTCTCTCGATTTACAGAGAACGCATCAGCTGCCAGAGACAGCAATGCGGCAGACTAGGCAAGTCTGTCAGCAGGGCCAGTCACCGTATTGCCAAGTCACACCTCAACATCCATACGGACGTCGCAGATCCCCGTCGTTGAAGCTAACGTCGTTGAAAACTATGTCAGCAACTACCAGTAATCTGAGACATTGTTACTCTAAAATTTGTGATAGTTTTCCTTGATATACATTCTTTTCCACATAGCAGCCAGAGCAGATTTCGAGACACTGTTCCATAGATAAATGTAAAAGAAACGAGGAAAAGTGTTCGATATGGAGCAGTTGTTGTGTATTTTATGACAATACATATATGTTGTGTTATATTATCGTCAAAGCAGTGCACATACAAAACTGCCAATATTTGTCTTCAATCGCTTTAGTGCCTTCCATGCCACATACAGCAGATGAAAGCTCGCAGCTGGTTCCACGTTGATGATTTTCCCAACCATTCAGTTCATAGATGTCGCCTTAGCCTTGTGCAGTGAGTTTCAGGTGCTGATGTTCCAGGTGTTGATGTTGTGTGCATGAAGCTTCTCCTTGACCTCAGCCTAGGTACTTGTGGATTATATCCAAAAACGGGGCATCTGGGATCGATTTCCCGCTTCTTATTCTACTTTTCTGCCACCGTCCCTGTGAGGTTGTTAGGTGGCGCTCTACCCGTAATCTGACAAATTCTGGGGCAGGAGGTTGTCGGGGACAGCCATAATGCATTCAGTCTCATTAAACGCCTTTTTCCCATGTCTGGAATTTCGTCAACTGGTACTGTGTATTCTGCTACAGAGAAGGGTAGTACCAGGAAACATGTACGGAGCATGTTGGTAATGAGGCCCAGGTACTGTAAGTGCATTTACGGATGATGTCGTTCTGGGCAAATACATTTACATTTGTCTCTTGGCAATGATCTTTGATTGGGAGACTACGATCCAATTTTAATCATAGGTATTTTGGAGTATCGTATTGACAAGACACATGCCCACGGCAGATATTATTTAATTTCCTCCCGGCCTCCCAGTTTCTCAGATGAAACACACAGACCTGCGACTCACCAGGATTAGGATTTGCGTGGTAACCGTCATAAAGCTTGCCGAGATCTCCAAGGGCTGCTGTTAGCTTCATCTCCTCTTCCTCAAAGATTTTGTCTTGAGTTACATTTGCAGTGTCGTCTGAATAAATAAATGTTCTTGCTCCAGGATTGACTGGTTTGCCATTTGTGTAGATGTTGTACAGCTGGGATGCTAGTGCACTACTTTGAGGCAGACCATTGTTCAAGGCTTTCCACCGACTCTTCTTATTGTGAAGAGTGACAATAAATCCTTCTGTTTCGCAGGAAACAGTGGACAAACTGTTTTAAAAGGTAGTCTTTGTGATTCGATACACCTTTCTAATCAACTTGACGGTGTCATATCTTGCTAATAAACCTATGAATACTACTCTGGTAGGTTGGCGACTGATCAGCCTTTACAATCCATTATACAGGTGGTAAAGAGGTGAAACTGTTCGAAAGTGTTAGGAACGTTTGGTTCTTTACTCGGCTTCAGAAGTGCTTCAACTCTGACCGTATGTCAGATCTTAGGATTCTGTAATTAGGAAACTCTGGTGTTAGTTAAGTTCAAGATTCATTGCGTTGTTATTGGCCAAAATATTTTAGTTTTATCTGGTCATAAATCATGTAAGCCTGCACCTTTAATATTCTTCATAGATTGGAAAGTTACTTCAGTTCTTTCACGGTGAAAGGAGTATCAAGGTAACCTTCTTCATCAGCATTTCTCTGAAAGTTCCAGTTCATAGTTCTGCTTTTATTTTCCCCATCCAGCAGAAGAAGATGTGCAGTTTGATGGGTCGTGACATTAAGTAGCGATTTACAAGTCTTATGGCTGCCCTGTTTTGTGTCTAATCGTGACACTATACCATACCATTTCTCTCCGCTGATTGCCGATGAAGCATTCAACAGGTCCTCGTCAGTCTAATACACTCCTGGAAATGGAAAAAAGAACACATTGACACCGGTGTGTCAGACCCCCCATACTTGCTCCGGACACTGCGAGAGGGCTGTACAAGCAATGATCACACTCACGGCACAGCGGACACACAAGGAACCGCGGTGTTGGCCGTCGAATGGCGCTAGCTGCGCAGCATTTGTGCACCGCCGCCGTCAGTGTCAGCCAGTTTGCCGTGGCATACGGAGCTCCATCGCAGTCTTCAACACTGGTAGCATGCCGCGACAGCGTGGACATGAATCGTATGTGCAGTTGATGGACTTTGAGCGAGGGCGTATAGTGGGCATGCGGGAGGCCGGGTGGACGTACCGCCGAATTGCTCAACACGTGGGGCGTGAGGTCTCCACAGTACATTGATGTTGTCGCCAGTGATCGGCGGAAGGTGCACGTGCCCGTCGACCTGGGACCGGACCGCAGCGACGCACGGATGCACGCCAAGACCGTAGGAACCTACGCAGTGCCGTAGGGGACCGCACCGCTACTTCCCAGCAAATTAGGGACACTGTTGCTCCTGGGGTATCGGCGAGGACCATTCGCAACCGTCTCCATGAAGCTGGGCTACGGTCCCGCACACCGTTAGGCCGTCTTCCGCTCACGCCCCAACATCGTGCAGCCCGCCTCCAGTGGTGTCGCGACAGGCGTGAATGGAGGGACGAATGGAGACGTGTCGTCTTCAGCGATGAGAGTCGCTTCTGCCTTGGTGCCAATGATGGTCGTATGCGTGTTTGGCGCCGTGCAGGTGAGCGCCACAATCAGGACTGCATACGACCGAGGCACACAGGGCCAACACCCGGCATCATGGTGTGGGGAGCGATCTCCTACACTGGCCGTACACCACTGGTGATCGTCGAGGGGACACTGAATAGTGTACGGTACATCCAAACCGTCATCGAACCCATCGTTCTACCATTCCTAGACCAGCAAGGGAACTTGCTGTTCCAACAGGACAATGCACGTCCGCATGTATCCCGTGCCACCCAACGTGCTCCAGAAGGTGTAAGTCAACTACCCTGGCCAGCAAGATCTCCGGATCTGGCCCCCATTGAGCATGTTTGGGACTGGATGAAGCGTCGTCTCACGCGGTCTGCACGTCCAGCACGAACGCTGGTCCAACTGAGGCGCCAGGTGGAAATGGCATGGCAAGCCGTTACACAGGACTACATCCAGCATCTCTACGATCGTCTCCATGGGAGAATAGCAGCCTGCATTGCTGCGAAAGGTGGATATACACTGTACTAGTGCCGACATTGTGCATGCTCTGTTGCCTGTGTCTATGTGCCTGTGGTTCTGTCAGTGTGATCATGTGATGTATCTGACCCCAGGAATGTGTCAATAAAGTTTCCCCTTCCTGGGACAATGAATTCACGGTGTTCTTATTTCAATTTCCAGGAGTGTATTTTACTTCGGGGAGCGGGTCGGATTCCAGTAAGTCGTCGTATTTCCGAAGGAGAGATCTTGAACATTTATCGAACCCAGGATTTTAAGATGTTCTACAGTCTATGGGAATATTTCTACAAGACTCGATTGTGACTAATTCTATAAACTTCAGATAAATCGCGTAATGTATACCTACATATCTCCCGAATTCATCGCGATCGTCCCCAAGGTCAGCTTTTATTTGTTGTTCCATTCTTCTGTATGTAATTCATGACAATGTTTTGCAGCCATGACTTATTAAACTGGTGGAGGGTTTTGGAATTGCTGTTATTACAATCTTCTGGAAGTGTGAGGATAGTTCGCGTGTCTCAGATATCTTGCTTAAACGGTGGTATGGTTTTACTGCTGTTGGTCCGCCCTGCGATCTCTATAATTATGAGGGAGAGGCTTTGACCCTAGCGGCCTTATTTCGACGCAGGTCTTTCAGTTCTCTATAAAATTTTTCTCACCGCATTTCTTCTCATTAACCCCTTCTTTCAGTTCCAGTACACTGTTATCAACTTCTTCTACCTTGTATATATTCCATCGACGTTTAAACTTCCCTTCCTTACCTTACTGCTGCCTTGCAAAATGACCTCTTCATATTCATACAGTTCCTCCCCTTTGTCATTACGTTTCTTTAAGTTTCTTATAGGAGGCATCTATCTATCCCACAGCCATTCATGTTTATAGAACCTTGCTTTCGTTTTCCAGCCGTACCAGATTAGCCGCTTCGCATTTGCTGTCAGTCCCTTTCTTCACATTATTGTACACCCTTTTGGCATTTTCCTTGATTGTGTATTTTGTTTTCTTCTTTCGTAGATTGAACTAAATATCTCGTGTGTTATTCGTGGATTTCTACTATGCCCTGTCTTTTTGTTTATTCGATAATCTACTGATTTCGCTATATCTTCTCTAAAGTTACCCACTCTTCTTTTATTGTAGGGCTATTCCTTTCCTCTGTTTTGTCACAAAGCTCAATTTGGAGCTCTTAGCAACATGTGGTTCTTTCATTTCATCGAGGTCTTATCTCCTTTGTTTTCTACATTTATTCATTTTCTTAGTTTTAATCTGTTGTTCATGACCAACAAAGTGCTGTCAAAGTATAGACCTGTCTATGTAAATATTTTGGAGTTTAAAACAGGTTTCTAAGTCTCTGACTTAACGTTATATGTCATTACGTAACCTATTTCAGTATCTCCTAGTCTCTTCACGTATACAGACTTCTTTTAAGATTCTGAAACAAAGTGTTAGCAATGATTACATTGTGAAAAACTCACGAAACGGATTTACCTATCGTTTCTCTAACCCAGTTCCTGTTTTGAACTATTTTTGCTTCTCTTTCCGCTACCACTGTCCAGTTCTAGCTACCCATTAGAATTAAATATTCATTTTCCTAAATAATGAAAATACTTTCTTTCAACTTATCATACAGCCTTGCCCTCTATTTATCATCTGCAGAGCTAGTACAACTGCTGGCGACAGAAAAACGCGCCAATGAAGTCACGTATGGAGTAAATACTTTGTTTTAAAAGTTGCAGCGAACTGTAAACTCAGATGCTGTACAGCACTGCAAGTTACTGGTCCCAAAGTTGTAATGTTTTTAAAGTGTTTTAACTCTGCGTTGTTATTTGCGAGAAAATGTCATTCCAAAACGAAAAGTATTATTTTGCTCCAGCTCATACAAAGAAGATTTAGGTGAAAAGATTACAGTAACAAATAGCAGAGAAGAAATTACCGCAATTCTCACTCCAAAGATCCTATTGTTTTTCTTCTAGTAGCACTCATGCTAAACTACGGCGTCAGATCAAACAATTCCACCAACTTTACACTAGGACTCACTTCATATACTTTCCCAACGAAACTTCTTCGACTCCCCCTGCAATACAGTTAAATCCGCTGTGATACTGGCCCTTCACATCGGAGCTCCCCCTTCTCAGTCCAAGTGTCTGTGTCACGTTCTCCTTAATACTACAGCTTTAACGACACACCTATCTTCTACTCTCTTTCCGTTTTCCTACCTATCACCAACCATCATCCATATGGCTACATCCAAAGGGAACCCTATGTTTGCAGCCACACTCTACAACCCTACACCACTTCTATAGTTTCACTCCCACAAATATTTTTACCAATAGTATGTCCTTCAAGATTGTGTGAAAGTGCAGTTCTTCTCTTTATGATCGTCACCTTTCTCCAACACGTTTTAAATAAGATTTTTTTTATGAGGCCTTTTAGTCTTTGCGACCAAATGAAAAGCGAAGAAATTCAACATCTGAATTTTACAGAGCCACCACCAGTGAAATTCATTTTTTTAATTTTAAAAACATGTGAATTATTTATCGTCTATTTACATTGTTTCACAATTATGTCACATTTTGGCTGAAGAGCGGGTTATATGTAGCACTGAGAACACACTCCCCACCTCGCTGGTGAGGGAGATGAAACAACAATAAAGATATTCACTGTATTCTACTAGACAGCGGCAGTCCTTTCACTGTATCTGTACTGGTTAGTCTTGTGATTTATATTTTAAATTGAAAGAACAGAGATATCATAATTTTATCCCCATCTCTATATACTTCCAGCTCTTTTATTATTTGTATACATGATAGCAATTTAACTTCTTGCCACATTCAGCCGTATGTGCTAATGAGTTGTTGGTTCCCATCATTCTGGTGGAGTAGATATTGTGTTAACTATACGTTTTGTTATTATTCAACAGTTGAATGACTTGCGTCACGATTAATATTTATTGTAACATGAGACATAGGTCACAAAATTATGTACTGGTGAACTGGACTGACAGTACGAGATAAATGCAGTTATCGAATGAATAAACTTGTCACCTGACCATTTTACAGCTATGAAATTGTGAGTGAGTTAGTTTTCATTTACAGAACTTGCAACAATACCACGTAGGATCTACAAACCTCAAGTAGCATATTATCATCATCAGTGATGTTAGTAGCTTCATTCTGTAAGTCACAATTGGTAAATAATCCCATTTAGCGTATTATTTTTGTAATATTGTGTTCATATTTATAGTGGAATTGCATGTATGTACTGATAACATCCAGACTGTTTTGTAATTATTTCATGTATACCAGTTTCATTACAAAACTACTGAGACTACAAGAAGAATTTATAAATTTAACGCTGCATAACGATACAGTTATAGCACTATACATTTTATTTTTGTGTATAAATCTCTCTGTCACAACTGATTTCTTATCACCTCGAATGTAAGTCTTTGGGCATATGTCGTCACATTTGTTTCTCTGGTTTGAGTACTGTACATTGAGTACAAAACTGTTTTCCTGTTGGAAATTGCTTGCCCTGTTATTTCAGTCTGTATGTATGCCTGATATTAGTAACTCATTTCATACTGTGTCAATATGGGTTCACGGACTATTTGAACTTGAGAATGTTACTATAGTTAAACGGTTGACGAGTACAATTCTTTTCTGGTATATTATTCTTGTTACTGAACAGTCCATTAATGGTTGTCGATTACCCCATCAAAAATAGACAACTTGCTGAATAAAAATCTACTGTGTCATGTAAGTGTAATCATGTCTGATGAATTTCACGTCATTTAACGCAATGCTTTCAATATTTACCTGGATTTTTTTAAAAATATATTATTCTTTAAAGGCACTTAAGATATGTGAGAAAGCTTTTAAGTTTTCCACAAAACTGTATCAGTTTGTGGATCCATACTTGAATGTGTTAATAGTGGAATAGTGTTCCATTGTCTCAGGACCTGTCAAACTGCGTTCTTGCTGAAGAACAGTTTTCCGTAGTCTCAGGGTCTATCAGACTGTGTTCTTGCAGACTCCTATAATGCCTTTAGTTGTGATACTCTGTTTCCGTTTAAGTCATCTCGCAGTTGAGTTTTGAATGAATTGACCTGTAATGATTCATTAGATGCTTGAAGAGATATAGTTACAATAATGCCATAAATATTGTCACTTCCTAACCACACCCAAGTCCAAATCCGAAAGCAGGGTATTTTTGAGAGTGCTGCTATTTATACAAACATCGTATTTGCTACATTTCATGCGCATTCCAGAATATAGATAATACGCCGAGCTTAGGCAGTTAGGAAAGCTTTTGTGACAACGAATTGGTTGTGATTGTCAGTGCAGTTATCCATCTTTTCTCATTTGTCAACTTCGGGAACCTCCGCGTGAGATCGACTCCAGTACAGTGGAATGACACAGCTGCAAGAGGAGCTAGTACCAGATGCCCAAGACATAATTACGGTGCGTTCTCCTATCACTGTCATTTTTTACAGTCGCTCACATAGTGTCTAAGATATTAATTAAGACCTGATTGGAGACAGCTGCATCTGTTTCTGCCTATAGTCTTCACCAATTGCAGGAGTATTCATAGACTGATGTGTGTTATCCTAATACATCGTCTTCTCTATAAACCCTCAATAAACTAAACTAAACACTGTTCGAAGAGACCTTGGAAGGCCCAAAACTACTGAACAACTGCCGTGTCATTTTCTGGCGATAGAGATCATTTTATGCGGATACGAAGGGGCCTGTGATCAGCACACTGCTCTCCTATCTGTTGTCCGTTTTCGTGACTTGAGCCACCACTTCTCAATCGAGTAGCTCCTCAATTTGCCGCACAACGGCTGAGTGTAGCCCACTTGCCAAGAGTGCTCAGCAGACCACGTTGGTCACCCATCCAAGTGTTAGCCAAGCCCAACACCGCTGATCTTCGGTGATCTGACTGGAACTGGTGTTACCAGTGCGGGTATGCCGTTGCCATAATTCTGATGTACTTCCTAATAAACCTCAATGTCTCAATCAAAAAATACCTGCCAGAGGGACTGGTCCATTATATTGGACTGTATGAGCTCCCCAATATCACTGACTTACTTCCTGGGTCCCAGTCGTTTTTCAGCTATTATGCTTAGCGTTTGGTGTACCTAAGATATTTCATAAAACTGTGCGCCTGCTTAACTGGATGATAACTTGCTTGACTCTCATGCAGCGGGCCCAGGTTAGATTCCCATCGGTGTTGGAGATTTTCTCCGCTCCGCTCATGGACTGGGTGTTGTGTTGTCCTCATCAGCATTTCATCCTCATCACTGGCACGCGAGTCGCTCTCTGTGGCGCCGACTTAAATAAGACCCGCACTCGGCGGCCGAGCTTCCCCAGATGGGGCCTCCTGGCCAGCAATGTCATACGGTCACTTAATTTTTGTTCATAAAATTTGATTGTAACCAAGAAGTTCTTTCATACAATGATTTGGACAGTTACCGTAGTGCATTTTCTGTTGTCATGCCTGCTGTGCTGGTAGACTCTGGAGCAGTATCGTGAGGATGTGAGGTCCAAAGAGCATCTTACGTCCATGGGGTATCTCAGCATATTGCTGCTCTGAGTCAGTGCCGAATGATGGAAGGCAAAAATCTGAACCGTAAGATACTCTGGAGTCAATGATCTACACTTCAATTTGTCAGTACTGTCTCACGGTTTACAACTACCTTTGTAGGAAATAAAGTAAGCAGCATGAGTGTGGAGCAGAAATGGAAAGGAAAAGAAGCAACTCCACACATGAGTAAAGCACATTGTGGAAGTCAAATCACATACTTGTATATACTAGTGTATATCTTCGGAGAACTATTAACCTATAACTTACACGACAAAAATAAATGACATCTACACTCGTTTTATATTTAGTTAAATTACTATACACTGACACCCACGGCCTTCTTCGTTTGAACCTCGCAAATTCCCTACAGAGCCTTTAGAAATGCCATTTCCTTTGATATACGAAACACACTACACTGTGTGATTCAGTGCATGTGGCCGTTTGCCCCAAAGGGTTACATTGTATACACCCAACCCATGCTATCACATATCGATATCACCCCACTTGTGCTCTACAGTTGTTAATGGAATAGCAAGTTTCTGTCTGACACCAACACAGGATCTGGCGGACATAATGGCGTATATCCACTGAGCCACACCTCCAGTGGCTCTGTACTACGAGCGCCACCTGTTGCTGCGATACAGGATGGGAGGCAGCAGCAGCCACTCAACCCACTTGTGCTCGGAGCCACTTCGTCATGAGACGCTATGCAGACTCCATCCAGCTGCGGCACTCACATCGTTGTTCATGCTTATTACAGCAAGACTCTTGCTTGCTGATACTGATGAGCTGGACCCTGATTCTTCCTTCATCATTTGTATTGAGTCTTCCTTCACTTGAAGAAATACAAGTTATGCAAATCTTCCATTTGCCTTGTTAGTTTGTTCGTTAATGATACTGCTCCTGTCCAGCTTTCCTACGACGAGAGTTGTCACTACACTGTGTAGTCCACCTCCCCTTACCAATGCGTATCAAGTCGTACGCAACACAACTGGTGTCATTGGTTCATTTCTTGGGCCCTTCCCAGGCATCATAACTGTGTCTGTACCTGACACAATGAAAAATAAGACTCTGGGAAAGGGACAAATACAGGAACCATAGGTACAATAACAAAGCAGTGGACATAAATTGCGCATGTTGCTACTTACTTGTGTAGCCGATGACCATAGCGCCTCCACAAATACCACTTGTGACACGGACATGTAGAGGGTCGGATGTGCAACGACTGCTACAGAGGGGTGTAAGAGCGATTCCTGTATTGATCAGGACGCTGATGGCTCTCCCACTTGGGCTACGGGGATTTTATGGGTTCTAAAGAGCTACGTGGGGCCAGAGTAAGGAGAAGAGTGGCTGCAGCAAGACAGGGAGTTTGTGCAACAACTCATTATTACTCCAAGGGGCCATATGAGTGGCAGATGCAGGCCCTTGTCCAGTACCAAAGCATGGCGTCGACCTACACTGCGCTTGTCAGGCATTGATCTCACGGCCCTCAGCAGTGATAAGTGGTGTTACGATGACAGTGCAACTGATGCCCCAGTATTGCCAAAGCCTTGCATGGTCTGTGTATCTTGGTGGTGCTATGTCAGATGTTGATACATTTCAGTCATGGTGGCTGCGTCCCGTGTAGCTGAGGTGGGTGTCAGGCACTGGAAAGAACCCTGCATCTCAGTGAATAGGACAGTGTTGGTTCGACACTCACCTTTGTGGGAAGACCCGTAGCACATGGCCCCACCAGGATGGCGTTAGGATTTTGATGGAGTTGAGGCAGAAACCAACACACAACTAGTGGGGATTCAAGGCCCAGCTGTGGGAATGGATGGCTACATTTTACACACAACAGGCAGTTCTTGTTTCCACTGAGATCATATGTGCAGCCTACTAAGCGTCACCGAAGTGTCTTTAAACTGCCCATTGCCTCAATGGTCAGGTAGTAGTTGCAGAGTCACTGGCATGGCGTAATGCTGACGCAGCAAGTGTTGGCAAGCTCCTGAATTTTGCCACCAGGCCCTGTCTTTGAGCTGTGTTATTACATTTATTTAGTTGGCTTTCCCATTTGTAGGACAATTACAGAATACTATCAGCCGTTTCAGTTTCACTGAAAATGAAACAAGTATCGAAATTACTGACTCATGGTTACAATAATAATACCTTATTAACAGTAGGGATGTGGGTGGTGTGGAATAGAACGTCCTGGAAGGTTTACTGCACAGTTTCCAGTTGTCATTTATTAATAAACATAGCGTCACATTGTTGCATTTGAAGGCAGAAACACCAATCGTGACCCATTGCAACAGGCATTTGCGTTTGGCCTCAATAACCAATAAGTGAAACCTTTGTTCTAGTCATTCAAAGACACATTTACAACGTAGTTCTCTATCTATTAAAAATCTGTCCGACACACGTATCAAAACGTAGTACAAATATACAAAATTATTTCACAGTTCTTAAACTTTCATATAGCTCTAGTGCAACAAACACTCTTAACCTGAACACAGTCGAACGATTTACCTAAACAATCAACGGTAGCCATCAAATTAAATTTTTAATCATGAAACCTCTCCCATACGCATGGTACCGTCTGCACATACTTTCAGCGATACCGGAGCGCAAGTAAATTTAAAACTAACACTTGCAGGCTCCTTTCACAACTCAAGATAGAGCAGATTAGATTAAAACACTTAAAGAAATACGTGATGAACAAGGGGAAAGAAAAAACCATTTTCAGTTACGAGAAGGGAAGAGAAGAAACAATTTTGCCATCGTAAACCGAACTCTCACTTGTACTGGATAGATACAATTACACTAACGTACTGACTGAGATGTTAAAAGTCATGGGATACCTCCTAAAATCGTGTCGGACCTCCTTTTGCCCAGCGTAGTGTAGCAACCCGACGTGGCATTGACACAACAAGTCGTTAGAAGTTCTCTGCAGAAATATTGAGCCACGTTGCCCCGATAGCCGTCCATAATTGAAAAAGTGTTACCGGTGCAGGAGCTTGGATACGAACTGAACTCTCCATTATGTCCCATACATGTTCGATGGGATTCACGGTGATCTGGGATGCCAAACCATTCCCTCGAATTGTCCAGAATTTTCTTCAGACCAGTCGCAAACAATAGAGGTACTGCCATGGTGCAATGTCATCGATAGAATTTCCATAATCGCTTGGGGACATGAGGTACTTGACTGGCTGTATATAGCTTCCAAGTAGCTGAACATAACCACTATCAGTCAATCATTGGTCCTGTTATGCCACAGGATCCAGTCCATTCCATGGAAGCACAACCCACACCATTATGGCCCCAGCACTGGCTTGCGCAGTGTCTTGTTGACAACATCGTTCCATGGCTTGGTGGGGTCTGCGCCAAACTTGAATCCTTACATCACCTCTTGGCAAGTGAAATCGGGGCTCATCTGACAAAGCGACAGTTTCCCAGTTGTCTAGGATCCAACTGAAATGGTCACAAGCGCCGGAGAGGCCCTGCTGGCGATGTCGCGCCTTTCGCAAAGGCATTGGCATTAGTCGACGGCTGCCATAAACCATTAACGTCAAATTTTGCAACCCTGTCCTAACAGGTACGTTCGTCGTACATCTCACATTGAATTCTGCTGTTGTTTCAAGCAACGTTCTTTGTCTGTTGGCACTGGCAACTCTACGCGAACGCTGCTGTTGTCGGTCGTTACGTGAAGGACGTCGGCTACTGCTTTGCTCGTGGTGAGAGGTAATCTGATACCCACGCCATACTCTTGACACTGTGTGTCTCGAAGTACTGCATTCTCTAACGATATCCGAAATGGAATGTCCCATTGTCTATCTCCAACTACCACTCCGCGTTCGAAGTCTGTTAACTGCTCTCGTACGGCCATAATCACCTTAGAAACCTTCGCACATCAATCACCTGCTTACAAATAACAGCTCCGTCAGTGCACTATCCTAATATATCTTGATACACTATGCCACAGGCACCTGTGGATGTGCACATCGCTGTTCAAATGGTTCAAATGGATGTAAGCACTATGGACTTAACACCTGCGGTCATCGGTCCCCTAGACTTAGAACTACTTAAACCTAACCTAATGTTGTGACTTGGCAAGACAGCCAAGCCACTAGGAGGTGAAGCCGAAAGGCACGCGTTTAAGCTCACGCAGGCTGGCGTGAGGTCTGGAACAGTTAAAGGAGTTGAGTCTAGTCATAAAAGTACGGAGCTTCTGAATTCTTAACTTTAATCCATAATTGGTGAACATCGGTCTGACGGTACATGCATCACAAGATCAATAGCAAATGATAATCGCGCCTTGCTAGGTCGTAGCAAATGACGTAGCTGAAGGCTATGCTAACTATCGTCTCGGCAAATGAGAGCGTAATTTGTCAGTGAACCATCGCTAGCAAAGTCGGCTGTACAACTGGAGCGAGTGCTAGGAAGTCTCTCTAGACCTGCCGTATGGCGGCGCTCCGTCTGCAATGACTGAAAGTGGCGACACGCGGATCCGACGTATACTAGCGGACCGCGGCCGATTTGAAGGCTACCACCTAGCAAGTGTGGTGTCTGGCGGTGCCACCACACCTAAGGACAACACACACATCCATGCCCGAGGCAGGATTCGAACCTGCGACCGTAGCAGCAGCGCGGTTCCGGACTGAAGTGCCGAGAACCGCTCGGCCACAGCGGCTGGTGCACATTCCTGTCCCATGACTTCTGTTACCCCATTGTATAACATAATAAGACAGGAGTTCATGTAAGAAGGGAACACTAACGCACCACAATAGTGGACACCAACATAACAAAAAGAACACCAAGACAAGGACAAGGCCGTTGTACATGACAAGACACCTAGAAAAAACGTCGGCCTTACACTAGTGAAGCACAGTGTCTCCCAAGCAACGTCATTCAGAACAGAATGATACAATGTCTAGCACACAATGTCGCTCAAACACTGTTAACCCACATTCTAGGTAAGCTCTAGTAAAGAGGAAAACACGCAAATAGCTTCTACTACAAGAGACGCTTTGCCGATCACAATAAGCAGTCCGTGACTACAACCCGGCGATCAATAGCGGTACCGCTCTTTACCCTCAAGCAACCACAGTTGCTAACCTTGCTAATATGCTCATATCACTTCCAAACTCACTAGAACGTGACAAACATAGCATGAAATGGA
This sequence comes from Schistocerca serialis cubense, assembly GCF_023864345.2. Classification (NCBI taxonomy): domain Eukaryota; kingdom Metazoa; phylum Arthropoda; class Insecta; order Orthoptera; family Acrididae; genus Schistocerca; species Schistocerca serialis. The sequence goes on from NC_064642.1 coordinate 724,027,131, forward strand.
GCTCCGGACTACACACCCTCAACAATAAGATGGCAGGTAAAGATCCTGCGCACATTGTCTTTAATTCCACTGCATCAATCTGGGCATCGTACTCTGTACACGGTGGCGAATAAGGCAAGAACACAGGCTGCATTCACAGCCGGTACCCACAAACCATCCGGACACTGAACTGCATAACAGACAGGGAGCAAACTACGGCCAGGCGGCCTATAATCTTTGGCGGAGGACAGAACTGCCGACGTGGGCTAGTGGTCGCACCTCAGTGACTTGAAACATAGACTGGCTGATACCATCGCACTCCAGCCGACGAAGTGTTGCCTATCCTACTGGACTCTGCTATTGCCAATGCTGCTCCAGTTCCAGTGCGGCCACAGATAACATTCACCATATAGCACCCCTGGAAAGCCCCTCTGATGGTTCAAATGGCTCTGAGCACTATGGGACTTAACTGCTACGGTCATCAGTCCCCTAGAACTTAGAACTACTTAAACCTAACTAACCTAAGGACAGCACACAACACCCAGCCATCACGAGGAAGAGAAAATCCCTGACCCCGCCGGGAATCGAACCCGGGAACCCGGGCGTGGGAAGCGAGAACGCTACCGCACGACCACGAGATGCAGCCCCTCTGACAGCTATGGCAGAGACTCTCCTGGAACGGCTCGAATAATTTAACGTTATTCACTTGTGTCACATTTCTTCCCACTGCCCACACCACACGCAGGCACACACTAAAATACACTAATTATAACTCATACCACATTCACACACACACACATACATACACACACACAAACACACACACACACACACACACACACACACACACACATATATACTTGACAGGTGTCATGACACTGACGATACTTCAACCATTTTATTAAAGTCTTCGTATTTCCTCCTGACAATAAGGTTTCATTGAGTGAAATGGAATCTGTTATCGAATAGCATGTATTGTTTATTCAATAAACAACAGAGATGAAGCCGGCCGAAGTGGCCGTGCGGTTAAAGGCGCTGCAGTCTGGAACCGCAAGACCGCTACGGTCGCAGGTTCGAATCCTGCCTCGGGCATGGATGTTTGTGATGTCCTTAGGTTAGTTAGGTTTAACTAGTTCTAAGTTCTAGGGGACTAATGACCTCAGTAGTTGAGTCCCATAGTGCTCAGAGCCATTTTTTGAACAGAGATGAAACATTGGTGCACATTACAAGTTTACGAGTATGAATGAGAATCATGATAGGAATTACAGAACTGACCTGATATTAAGGTTGAAATTACGGAACTTGAGCAGAATATCCAATCCCCTTCACCCGAGGGGCACATCAATTGAAAGTCCAGAACCATCGTAACAGTAGCTACCGTAACGTGCATCTATGTAAATATTAGGCCTTGCAGCAATGAAACCAAATGAAATTAAGGTTGAAGTTCCCTCTAATCAACAACATTCCAAAGCCAAACCACTGTCAAACTGCCGGACAGGTGTCCATAATTAGAATCTGAAACTTACATGTGACTATAGCAGGAATCAGTAGTAAATTACAAGAGAAAATATTTTAGTTGGTTCAAACGGTGAGGCCTCTTCCCGAGTATCATCGAGAATCACATATTTGTCGCAAAGGTTGTCCATAACTGACTTTCTTATTTTGAGCCATCAGTCTTCTGTCTTGTGCGATTCGGTCCGCCATGAATTCTGCTCCTGCGCTAATTTTCTTATCTGAGACTATCACTTGCACCCTACGTCCTCAAATATTTGTTGGGTGCATTCAAATCTCTGTGGTGTGTAATTTTTACCCTCTACAGTTCGCTATAGTACCATGGGCGTTGCTCCCTGATGCCTTAACAAATGTCCTCTCACCTTGTCTCTTCTTCTCGTCAGTGTTTTCTATACGTTCCTTCCTTCGCCGATTCTGTGGAGAACCTCCTCATTCCTCATCTTATCGTCTAATCGTGATCACCAATCATGACGCTTTGTTTCTCGCTGTTCTGATTTGTGGTACGTGTCAGTACCTTTCTCTTTTTCAAGTTTAGTCTGAGTTTATATTCTCTGTTCGTTGACCTGTTCATTTCATCTAACAGATCGTGTAATTATTCTGCACAGTCACTGAGAATAGCAATCTCATCAACGAGTTTTATCATTGATATCATTTTACGCTAAATTTTAACTCCACTCTAGAAACTCTTTCAGTTCTGTCATTGCTTCTTCGATGTATAGATTGAACAGTAGGGTGAAAGATTGTATCCTTTTGTTACGCGCATTCTAATCCAAGCACTTCGTTCTTTATCTTCCAGTCACATTGTTTCGTCATGGTTATTGTACATATTGTATATTACCCGTATTTCCCTACAGTTTACGCCTATTTTACCAGAAATTCGAACACGTTACAAAATTTTGCGTTGTCGAACGCTTCCTGTGGATTGAAGAATGCCGTGAACGTGTCTTGATTTTTCTTCAACCTCAGGTCAATTATCGAGTGCAACGTGAGAACCGCCTGTTTAGTGCCTTTAATCCAAACAGATCGTCATCTGACAGATCCTACGTTTTTTTCCCATTATCAATATATTACTCTTGTCAGCATCTCGGATGCATTACGTGTTAGGCTGATTCTGCAACAATTTTTCGCCCCTATCTGCCCTTGCTCTCTTTGGAAATGTGTTGATGATATTTATCCGAAAGTCGGATGGTACGTCGCCAGTCTCATAGATTTTATACACAAACATGGTCGTTTGGTAGAGGCTTCTCCCAATGGTTTAGAAATTTCGACGGAATATTTTCTATTCTTTTTGCCTTATTTAATCAAAAGTCAACCAGAGCTCTTTAAAATCTGACTGCAAATTAGGTGCCCGGATGTCACCCCTACCGACTCCAATTTCTTCCTCCAATACATTAAACGAGTGACACCCTTCGAAGAGCCCTTCAGTAGATGTGCTCTGCATTCCATAGCCTTTTCACCTTGGCTGACTTGTATTTGCTATTTATTTCAATCCTAAAGGATCTATATTGCTCTTTATCTGTCTTTCCCGGAGTATTTGTGTACTGTTTTCTTATATAGCCTCGCAAACCATTAATTCTCTCCAGCGATCCTGAAGTACGTAGGTTTGGTACACATTTGAAACTAAACGCAGGACTTACACAATACAGCTCAAAAGATACTTCCATTGATGCCGGATGTTTCCTAACATTTCGAATCTACAGAGCATACATCATACTGAAACAATCATAAATGATGTAATTCTAACGACGCCGTTAAAGTTGCATAAAAACGAGAAAAAAATAAAATGAAACCATTATGACGTTCATGATTACCAAATGCTTATATTTTTTCAATGAACCTAATATGATTAAGACCATATGGCCCTCTCTCACATTGGACAATGATTGCAAACATACAATTCCTACCTAATTTATTACTACCTAATAAATAAAAGTTTTAATATGACACATAGTATTAAATTGATTGAGTGTCTATAGTGGCAATTTTAGTAAATAATACTGACTATGAACTAATTAGGTTACTACTGGGAGTATTTGTACTATTGTTGCTACTATTACTAAGAGTATAGTTGTAATAGTAATAATAAAGGTAATGATAATAATAGTGACAAGAATACCAGTAATGACAATAATAACAATAATGTTAATGGCAGATATAAATAGGAGTTGTAGGTGTATAAAATAAATATTTTCTGATAGAGAGAGTTCTGGGGGAAAGGAAATTTAAGGAGGCTGCATCAACTAAGAATACTGTAAAACGAGGGAGATCTGGTTGGCAACAAGAATGTACAAGAGTAACAAGTGCGTGCAGGCACAATGGTAATCATTGTTGTTGCTTTAGCAGATATGTCATTAACTGTCTTCTCAAGGTGTAGATGTTAATCAGTTCTCTAACATAGAGCGCGAAGTTATTCCAGAGTCGGATTCCTGAGACAGGGAATGGCTTCGAGAAAGTGGCAGAATGGTGAAATTGGACAGAAAGAATTTTGCTGTCATGGGAACAAGTGTTTCTTGCCATTTTTTCATACAAGAGCGTGAAGGCCGAGAAGAGATATGATGACCAGTGTACGTTCGTAAGGCAACAGAGAAGAAAGAGGGTTCGGGAATCTCGACGCTTGTCTGCACACAGCCAGGGTAGTTGTGCGTACGATGGTGAAGTATGATCAACGAGTCAAACATCATAGACATAACGAACACAGGCGCTCGTAACCAGTTCCAGACGCGGTGAGCATTCCTTAGAAACGCCTGCAGGATAATAACCGTTGTAATCAACAACTGGAAGTATAAGTACAGGTCTAAGTTTCTTGTTCAGCTCAAGGGGAAAGATCTGATTATATTTTTCTAGGGCATGAAGAGGTGGTGATTGAGCCATGCCGGCTTGCGGCTACCGATATTTGTTCAGAGATGCTAACATTTCGGCGCTTGTGAGCCCGTCGCGAGGTGGCGCGGCTGGGAACGGATCGGGAGGCCAGGGCGAGTGAGTTTAGTAGGGAGGTGGAGAGAAGACGGAGCTATTGCCCAAGGAGGGTACACCGGTCGGTGAAGAGGTGTTTCGAAAAGACATTGTGCAGGCGACAGTTGTAATGTGACTGAGCGCCTCGCGTCAGACTCTGCCCCCATACTCCACACTCTTAACACGAACGATGTCCATTCTCCAAAGCAGCGTCGCTGAAGTTGAACGAGAACTAACTGGATAATATGAGGTACTTCACCCCGTCTATGACTTACGGCACGGTTCCGACAACCACATGAAATAAAGGAAGGAAGATTTGGGTTTTACGTCCCGTCGAAAACGAGCTTCTTAGAGGCGGTGCACAAGCCGTGACCTTTCAAAAATACCATCCCGGCATTTACCTGCAGCGATACGTAGATATTACGGAAATCCTAAAGCTAGCCTGCCGGACACGAGTGTAAAGCGTCGTCCTCCCGACTGCGAGTCCAGTTTTTTAACCACCGAACCACTTAGCTCGGTCAGAAATATATTGATCAGTCTTTGACACTCTGACACATATCTTCTGACCCACTGCTTTACTTACACTGTAGGACGCAAGAGCACAAGTCAACCACTACTGTGGATAGCTTATCAACACTCAGTCTTTCATAAATTTAAGTTGGTGACTCATTATAAAATCCTTTTAACAGTTTGCCTTCATTTTTCATGGTCTTTGGAATCTCGCAGTAGCCGGCCCCATGTCTGGTATGTTATCTCCTTTGTCTGGTCGATCCACCATCTCTGTGGTCTTTACTGCCGCTTTCTCCCTTCGACCTTACCTTGTATGATCATCTTTTCAGAGTCATCCTCATGTCTTCGAATTATGTGATCAAAGAACTGCAGGGTTTACTGGAAACAAATACTGCACAATTTCTTCTCCACACTCATTTACTGAAACATTGATTCGTTGGTCCGCTTGTCCATCCATGATACTCTTAGCAACCTGCTATATGTCCACATCTCAAAAGCATCAATTCTTTTCCCGTTCCCTTCAGTTATTTTCCATGTTTCAGCGCCATAAAGGAAAACTGGAAACAGAGATTTCAGCCATCTCAATTTAGTATGTCTGGTTAGGGCTCGATCTTTCCATATCACGGTCAGCTTCGATGCAGCATCCCTACCCAGAAAAATCCTGTTTCGTATTTCCTGTGTAGAGCCTCCCTCTTTGTGAACAACTGAGCCCAGGTAGACAAAGAGTTCGACTTCTTCGTATTCTGATGACACATCACTAGCTGGAAGTGACTCGCATCTGTCAGTCATCTAGATCTTAGTCTTTTTCTTGCTAACTGACAGTCCAGGTATCTCGCTTTCTCTCCTAACTCCGTCCAGTAGTTCCTTCAGCACCACTTGATTCTGTGTACAACCTTAAATTTCTGATTTTTGGTCCTGAAATTCAGATCCAACTAGTTCAGCCATGAAGACTTTTTCTCATAACATACTCTCCATAGATGTTAAATAGAATTGACAATGGAATACATCCCTGTCTAACATGGTTCAAAAAAAGGACTTGAAATAGTCTTACTTAGTCTAATTACTGCATACTATCAGAGAAGAGATTTCTGAAATGGTATTAAGATATTCAGGAACGCCCTTTCTGCTAGTACACTCCGGAGTTTTTCCATGTACCACAGTCGAAAGCCTTGCTATGATCAAAAAAAAAATAATGGAGTGTATAATTCCCTACATTTTTTTTTCAGTTAGCTGTCTGACATTAATAATCTATTTCCGTTTTCCTTTATCATTCGTAAACGCAGCTTACTCTGGTGATATTTCTTTATCTGAGTAGGTTCTCAGCCATTCATGGATAACATTGAGAAGAATTTTACTGGGACGTGAAATCGAATAAACGTTTCTCTAGTTCTCACAACGCTTATGAAACAAAAGAGTTGCTGACATATATTTCATGGATTATTTTCAAACGAAACCGCCAGGTGCTTTGCTTGTTTCAGCAGTAAAAAGAAAAACAATGCTGTCACGCTGAGGTACTTTCTTATTTTTCATTTCTGTTGTGTAAACATCAGAAACATTTAATGGTGCCCATTCTGCTACTTCCACCAGAAGGATCATTCAGTTACAACGACGTTCAAAGTACTTTACTAACTTGTGAGTGCCCAGTTAATAACTTAGTAATGGTAATACGTGTTTCATAGCAGTCAGTCCACAGTAGTTAATACAGGTACGTAGAGAATTAGTCAAGATACACTCTGTTGTAGTTAAAAATATTAATACACATTTCATTTTTAGTATTGATCTTGGTGGATACACTTCTAAGCTTAATGGGAAGAGATCAAACAGTAAACTGAAGCAATTCAGCGGAACAATTTTCAGATAATATCGGAGGTAAGAGCTTTAGAATTTGACATTTACCAAAGTAGTCGTATTTTCCTAGTTTTAAATGAAGCTATTCACAGAGTGGGCTTCAGAGGTGAGCTTCTTTCGTTTGTCCTCAGTCTTTTGGAGATGTAGAAACGGCCCCAATATAAAGTGTTTGACCTAGGGTACCTATAAAAATTATGTATTATATGAAATGAATCAGTAGTCGATGATTAGAAAGATCATTACATGACATTTGTCAAAAATGGAAACACACAAAAGCAACAACAATTCTATTGAGAGACTTACAAAGATATCACTTATAGAGTCACTAACTTTTCAATAACTTTGAAGTTGGGTCAGAATTTAATGAAACATACTGGAAACGCAACGTGGACTTATAAGAGTTAACAATGATTGCTCGAGTCGCTGAGAGTAGTGGTGTTGATTAATTCCACGACGTATTGGCAGAAGAAACGAAGAAAATTTTGGAGGAGGCGAGGACGAAGCACGACAAGCAAGAAGGGTAGAAAAGCACGCGAAGGAAGAGAGTAAGGAAATACAAGAAATTAGTTGAGAGGCAATGTTAAAATTAGAGACTAGGTTAGAAATCATGGAGAAGCGCCGAGAGGAAAGGGAGAGACTGCTAGATAAGTCGTAGAAGCATATGGACCAACTAGAAGAATATATGGGGACAAACTCCAAAAGGCCTTGCACCTTTCATAGAACTTGGAAATGGTAGCTGAGGTAATCACAAAGGAACAGGCTGGACTACATGGCACGTACGCAGAGTACAAAGTAAAATTCACAGATGTGCAGTTGCGTGCAGATCTTGGTAAAGCTTAGGAAAAAGTCATCCACTTCGAGAAGAAGGAAGTAGACATGTGGCTACAGAATACTGTTAAATATGAAACAGAGGAGATGTGCGAAAAGGGGGAACACAAAGAATAAACTTAGTAATGCAGATTGCAGAACGACCATGATTAAAAGTGTGCACCAAGTTGGTAGTACGAAATCAGTCATTAACGCACCAGCAGTTAGTGTCGTGGTTGTTGACAAGCCCGTAACGAACGGAAATTGTGAACACTGCATGGATTTTACTTTAAGGGAAAGGAAATGTTGTGCTACGAGATTTAAGCGTTGTCCTATATGTTCACGGAATTCAGAGACATGATACATCCGGTGGCTTCAGTGCGACTATTCGATAATTTCTTTCATCCAAAATGATCAGGACTTCGTCACCTCGATTGGTAATGTCGCATATAAACCAACAGGCAGTGAATAGGAAATGCTCTTCGTTTGTGACTCTCTGAGAGGAAGTTCTCAAGATATATTGACTACACGTAAAAGAATATAATATTAAAGAGGACAAACTACACAAATGTGTGATTCCTGGAGAGGGGCAGTAGCCTTTTTAGTAGTTGCGGGGGCAATACTCTGGATGATTGAATAATCTGGCGTTGTAAAATCAACCAAAGCGGCTTTGCCATGCTCGTACTGCGAACGGCTCAAAGCAAGGGGTAACTGCAACCGTCATTTTTCCCGAGGGCATGCAGCACTTCTGTGTGCTTGGTAAACAATTCCGTAAGATATGTTAATGAACTAACTCAATCACCCGAAAATACCATAAAATGCCGAAACCTAGATCATAATTAAATAAACAATATTAGAGTCAAATGGCGGTGTGTTCATTTTTTAAAAAAAGCTGTATGGTTAAATGGTGATGGAATCCTCTAGGGGAAAATTTTCTGGAGGTACAATAGTCCCCCATTCTGATCTCCTGGAGGGGACTACTCAGGAGAACGTCGCTATCAGGAGAAACAAAACTTGCATTCTACGGATCGGAGTGTGAAATGTGAGATCCCTTAACAATGCATCTAAATTAGAAAATTTAAAAACAATGGAAGAACTCGTAGAAGGAGACCTCACAGAAGATCAGTTTGGGTTCCTGAAAAACTGGGCAAACTCCACGCAATACTGACCCTACGACTTCTCGTAGAGGATAGACTAAGGAAACTAAACTTCTAATGGTGGATCGAGTAGAATACAGGGAACTACACAATTTGCCCAGAAACCAGACTGCTGTCATAAGAGTTGAGGGGCTTGTAAGGGAAGCAATTGTTAAGAAGGGAGTGAGACAGGGCTGCAGCCTATCTCCAACGTTATTCAATCTGTATTTTGAGCAAGCAGTAAAGGAAAAAAATTGAGTAGGAATTTAAGTCGAGGGAGAATAAAAACAAACTTCAAGGTTTCCTGATGACACTGTAATACTGTGAGAGACAGCAAAGGACTTGAAAGAGCAGTTGGAAGGAATGGACAGCGTATTGAAAGGATGGTATAAGATGAACATCAACAAAGCCAGACGAGGAGAATGGAATGTAGTCGAATAAAATCAGCTGCTGCTGAGGGATTTAGATTAGGAAATGAGACCCTTAAAGCAATAGATGAGTTTTACTACATGCGAACGAAAATAATTGATGAAATAGAGAGGAAATAAAATGTAGACTGGCAATGACAAGAAAAGCGTTCCCTAATAAGAGAAATTTGCTAACATGGAATTTATATTTAAGTGCTAGGTAATCTTTTCTGAAAGTATTTGTATGGGGTGTAGCTTAGTATGGAAGTGAAACATGGACGATAAACAGTTTAGACAAGACGATAATAGAAGCTTTTGGAACGTAATGCTACAGAAGAGCCGGCCGCTGTGACCAGTCCGGAACCACGCTGCTGCTACGGTCGCAGGTTCGAATCCTGCCTCGGGCTTGGATGTGTCTTATGTCCTTAGGTTAGTTAGGTTTAAGTAGTTCTGATGACCTCAGATGTTAAGTCCCATAATTCTTAGAGCCATTTTTGAGCTACAGAAGAGTGCTGATGATTAGGTGGGTAGAGCACTTAACTAATGAGGAGGAACTGAATATAATTCGGGAGAAAAGAAATTTGTGGGACAACCTAACTAGAAAAAGAAGGCCAAGAGGTGAATACACTAAGCAGATTCAAAAGGACATAGGTAGCAGTAGTTACTCGAAGATGAAGAGGCTTCCAGTGGACATAGTTGCATGGAGAGCCACATGGATCCAGTTTTCGGACTGAATATCACGGTAACAACATTAAAGAGGAAATGTTATGTTTAGGTGCAATAAGAGAGACGAGATTCGATAACCCAGTCCGATTGTTCAACGAACTAGAAAGGTGTAAAGAAGAAACCTACGGAATACAAATACCGGGTGATCAAAATGTCAGTATACATTTGAAAACGTAATAAACCAGGGAATAATGTAGATAGAGCGGTAAAAATTGACACACATGCTTGGAATGACATGGGGTTTTATTAGAACAAAAAAAAAGGTCACAAAATGTCCGATAGATGGCGCTCGACAGCAAAACTGCTACCATGACGGGTGAGAGGTACGCCGATAAGTTACAGAATCGTATCATCCCCAGTCTGCCTGATAAACACCTGCTGGAACGTACGATGTTTATGCAGGATGGCGCTCCATCCCATACTGCAAGACGCGTGAAAGATCTCTTGCGCGCGTCGTTTGGTGATGATCGTGTGCTCAGCCGCCACTTTCGTCATGCTTAGCCTCCCAGGTCCCCAGACCTCAGTCCGTGCGATTATTGGCTTTGGGGTTACCTGAAGTCGCAAGTGTATCGTGATCGACCGACATCCCTAGGGATGCTGAAAGACAACATCAGACACCAATGCCTCACCATAACTCTGGACATGCTTTACAGTTCTGTTCACAACATTATTTCTCGACTACAGCTATTGCTGAGGAATGATGGTGGACATATTGAGCATTTCCTGTAAAGAACATCATCTTTGCTTTGTCTTACTCTGTTAGGCTAATTGTTGCTATTCTGATCAGATGAAGCGCCATCCGTCGGACATTTTTGAACTTTGGTATTTTTTTTTTTTTTTTGTTCTGATAAAACCCCATGTATTCCAAGCATGTGTGTCAATTTGCACCTCTCTATCTACATTATTCCGTGATTTATTCAGTTTTCAAATTTATACTGACTTTTTGATCACCCAGTACAATAAATATTCTTGGATAACTATGATTTTTATGTAACTGCGGTTAAAAAGCTATAGAATGAAAAAGAAAAAAAAGAAGAGGATCATTCCTCTTATGGATCGATGAGCAGCATATTCACCTCAAGCAGTTTTGGAAAATGTTCAAGCGGAATTTTTCCCTCAAAACAGTTCAAGTGTTTTGCAGCCATTTGATTTGGGCATTATTACAAATTTCAAAGTGCATCATAGATAAAAGGACACTGCTTCAGCATTTGATGGCACTGACTGATGCAGGAAATAGCAATCTCTCCATGGACTTACTGCAAGCCATGGAATTTTTTTTCGGTTGCGTGGCAGCTGGTGTCATCCTCCACAATAAACAACTTTTTCCGTAAACCAGGAGCCTTACCGGAAGAGACTGCCGCTGATGATAATGACAGTGGAGATGATGTCGTGTCTGGTAATGAGTTAGCTCTTGTGGAGGTTGCATAATTCGACAATTTTGTGCATTTTGATGATTATCTCGTCTCGCGTGCAGAGCTACAAGATGAGTAGATTATTGCTGATCTCTGCCAACAATGCGATGATGATCAAGAAGGTGGACCAGCTTCGATTGACAGTGATGGAGATGGAGATGACGACGTGAATCTGGAAACACCTAAACTGAGTGAAGTGTTATGTGCAAACAGTGCGTGAAGGCGTTAAAGCATTATAAAAAGTTATAATGAAAAATCTCTGAACTCATTATTAAGTTAGCAAACTGAGGTGTATAGATGTAATGCACGGTAAGTGAAAGAAGCCAAATTATCTGAGTTCTTAAAAGCGGGATCAAGTTGAAAATAATGCACTTTCTCTTTAATTCTGTATCGCTGTTGTGCGTACAGCGCAAAATGCCAAATTAGAATACAGTATCCTATTTCTCTAAAGCAGGACCGAATAATGTAATTTCTTTTAATACTGTGTTCTATCTTCGTAGTTCGTAAAGTTTGCACATGTGGGCACATTGTATGTTTCTAAGTGAAAAATATAATGTCTGTTACCGTGTCTACAAGTGTCTTCTAAGTAATTTTGAGTTCCAAGTAATCTTTTCTCTTCCCCTTGACGTATGTATAAATCAGGTTAAAATGTATATGTATTTATGTCCTTGCCAATGATGCGAGTGGATGTGAATTTGTTAGGTTATATGTGTCTATAGTCGTTTGACGTCAGAGAACGTCCAAATGATATGTTAGTCCGTGTGAACAGTATATGTTGTGTTTGTATTGGAGCATGAGTCGTACGTGTTGAGGCGGCGAACAGGGCTGTTTTTCTAGGGGCGGATAACAAGGGCGAGTGATGATTATGGAGTACGTGCTGCATTGCGGAACATTCAGATGTTCACCAATCTGCAACAGTCCAGTCTCCAGTGACAGAATGTAATAAAACGTGGCGTATACTTCTTAAATTTGTTTTATTTCTTTAATATCCTACAGGAGAGCAGAAGCTCGATGGATGAGGATCAGTAAGAGAGTTAAACACAGAGAGAAATCGGGGTGTATTATAATAGCGAGGCGTAGGTAATGTGTGTGAAAGTTACGCGAATCCAGGCAGATAATGTCATGTGGATCTCATGGTAATGTAACAATCATCTGAGTTCTCCTTTGCATACTGCAAGTATAGTTGATATGTAGCTTGATGTATAGATAAAATGAGATAGAATCTTGTCTGATGTGTGAGATTTTGTCTGCTTGAGAGTACTGGAACGTAAAAAGATAATAAAGGTAATAGTCAAAAGGAAAGGTAATCTACAACCTGAATACTAAAGGATGGGGCTCATTCGACAGTGGAAACGTATGCAAACTGTAGTTTTGTTTAACTAATCGATAGGTGTCATGAATGTTTTATGAAATAAACTGTGATGTGGGATATTTACATACCCCAGACTCTTATCGAATTTTCTATACAGGTATCTGAGCATAAATATAAAGTAATGAATACAGGTCGTTCCCATCACTACTTAGTCTATTGCCGTCAAAACAGCTTTGCAAAATCAAAACATAACAATGGAATTTTTAAAAATTAATACCTCCTTAGTTCACCAGCTTCAAATTGGGAAGTATCTGTTGGTTACCGAAAAAAATTTAAAACAAAACTTTGGAAATTAAGAGCAGTACAGTTATATGCATTAAGATCCAAAGTATCAAACGAAACAAAGATTAATGAGGTAATGTTCAATTTAATGTAATTCCAAAAACCGTGAACTTGAGCAAATTTTCATTATATTCACACACTCTAAACGGATGGAGTGCCTACAGGATGCACAAATATGTCGTTTGAAGTTTATGAAGACCACTTAAGTCTTCTTATCCGATGATCGAGGACGAGTGCTTTACATTCCGTGGGAACGTGAATGCAGTGGGCACCAGAATATAAAGCTTTCTTCCACGGTCAACTTACGATGATCATAGTTTGAAACGAGCTGCACAGCTTGGTACACGTTGTTGCATCGACGCTGGAGGACAGCGAAGAGTGTTGAGGTTCGATTCCATCTAATGAGAAATGCACCCGTAAGGTGCGAGAGATTTCTGTGTCTTCCATTATTCACGAATCCTAGCAGCCATAGACTACACTGGACGGAAATGTAGTCATTAGCATTCCCATTTCATACTACCTGCTAACACGTCTAGATTCAGCTGCTTTTGGCACATAAATAATTGCCACAGCAATTAGTATTATGTTAACATGTTCGGCATATTTTAATTCGCTGATGTTCAACAAGATAATAATCTGGAACAGGTCTTCACATATGCCAAAGTATTCTTTGTACAAATGAAAGTAATTATAACTGTATGTTCAGTTCGCACAAGTTCATACAGAAACTTAATCACAATTTCACAGTACGTCTATTCACTAATGAAATATCACAAAAATTTAGTTTCAGTTCTCTCAAGTGAATCTAAATTTGCCACAGATGGAAGTGCAGTATCAGGTCTGCCAATGACGTTAATGCTGATGTAATGTTGTTCTCTACACCGCCCTCAGTCACCAGCAGATATTTCTGCACACCGTATTTGCAGTCGCTGCAGTGTTACAACGGTGTTGACGTCTAAGGCTAGGTTTGTTTTGGAACGACGCAAGCGTAAATTACAGAGTAAAGAGCTGACCACGTTTGATGTTATCATCATTCCACATACCTAAGTACTACTGTTATCCTCAAGTGCATATTGCAGTTTTCGTTCTCTCGAACTCCGTTACAAGGTGTTCATGTATTCAGTCGTAGCACATCGTATCAGAGAAACCATCGGTTTGAGGACCAATGTTTATTAGCCTTATCTGCTTGTTTCATTGTCCTCTACTTACCCCTTGTAATAGTGAAACACCCTGTATATACAGGGTATCCTATATATCTTGACGAACCATTATAACTTCCTGTCCATAAATAGAATTAGAACTGTATGAAGCCAGTGTTCCATAGTTATCAGGGTCACATTGTCACATTAACCAGTACGATTGACCGTCTTGTGTCTTTGTTACGAAGATATGCACAGCAGTAAGACTATTTTAAGTAACACTACATTTTTTTGTTCGTTAATCCGTATACTCTACTCAAAACGTGTTCAGAAACTTATCACAGAGTATCATTTATGTAGACATGACGTTACTGAAAATGTAACACAAAACTATCTTTGACTATCCTGTATCAGCAGTGCAGATATCTGGGCTAACGTAAATTATCCACTAGCTGTAACGCACAGTGAAGAAATAGAAACACAAGGAAAATGCACACTAGTCATTCAGTGAGCTAGTTTCGTTGCAGGTCTGTGTGAAAACAACACTATTTATACACCAATGAAGAGATGCTAGAAATGCTACTCATCTATGGAGAATGTGAGACTGAATGACAGTAATTGCAATAACATTCCCTCATTTTCGGTAAGTGTGCGCTTAGTACAGTGGTGTACAACTTGTAAACATGTTTTGTAGAGTACAGACACTATTCATTAAAACTACACCTTCTTTACTTTAATTTTGTTTCAGGTAGAACCAGTTGTGGTCCTTTGATGCAGAACCGAACGGAGGGTGTATATCGGAGGCTCAGACCCTTCTGCGCCCGTGTAAGCTACAGATTCCTAGAGTTACGCAATTGGGCGGGCGGTTTGTTGTTCTGTGGAATAGTTCAGGAGTGCACTGCACACAGGAAGCAACTACGCGGGTAGCAGAGGGTGTGTGGAGGGGACTGGGCGGCTTTTGGCTTACAGGGTCTTCGATCACTGCAAAAAGGCGACAATGTAAACGGGTGCAGGGGAAACAAAGGAGGGTAAACCAGCAGCAATTGGTATTGCACTTGTAACCTGTTGCAGTGGTAGAAAACACTGAAGCTCGAATCGTTACAAGTACAGCAAGTACCATGTTCACAAGGGGTAGATAAAGTATATTTGGTGGCGGAGTGCCTGAAGTAGTCTATCTTGTAACGAAATTTAAGCAGATAATCCCGGTGAGTATCGCTAGAGGTTACACTTAACAACCGGCACAAATTAACAGTTGCTTCCTTTTAACAACCTCTCGACTCAGATAATATAGCTGCTGAAACATTCAAAGAAAACTCGAGTCTCATTTCGTATAGGTAAATCATTCATACAATTGTAGTTGGTTGTGACTTCAGTCTGCTCTTGATATGGTCTTAAAAATAGGTGTAAAACGTCGTTACAAATAGTACTGTATGCGTTCCTGGAATATTATTTTGAACAATTAGTTCAGGAGCCAATTCGAGGTGTAAATGGCTGCGGAAACATGCTTGACCTCTTAGCAACAAATAATCCCGTAAAAATAGGAAGCATCATGGTGGATACAGGTATCAGTGGCCACAATGTTGTTTTAGCTAGTCCCAGTAACGTAACATCCAATCTAACCAAAAATAAAAGCAAAAGACATGTATTTAAAAAAAATCTGACAAACATTTACTCGATATCTTCCTAAGAGAGAGTCTCCAATGCCTCAATTTGGATTTGTAGTCGTAGATCAGATCTGGTTTCCATTCAAATGTAAATTATCGACAGCATTTGAGAGATATGTACCACATAAAATTAATTAAAGAAGGTTCTGATCCACCTTGGTACAAAAAGCAGGTCAGAATGCTGTTGCTGAAGCAACGACAGCAGTATTCCAAATGTAAAAGAACACAAAATCTCCCAAGACGGGCAAAGTCTTACAGAAGTTCGAATTTAGTGCGAATTGCAATGTGAGATGTTTTTAATACTTTCCACAATCCAACTCTCTCTCGAAATCTGGCAGAAAACCCGAAGAGATTCTGGTCGCGTCTAAATTACATAAGCGGTAATACTTTCACTGTACGATAAAAATGGTATGTTACTGATGACAGTGCCACTAAATCAGAATTATGAAACACAGTTTTCCGAAATTCGTCATCAAAGAAAATGAGCTACCTGTTACATAATTCGAATCAAGAACAACTGCTTACATGAATAAGTTAGAAGTAGATATCCTCGGTGTAGCGAAGCAGCTTAAATCATTTACTAAGAGCAAGGCTTCCAGTCGAGATTGCATACCAGACAGGTTCCTTTCAGAGGATGCTGATACAATAGCTCCACACTTCACGATCACATAAAACCGCTTGCTAGTCGTAAGATCCATACCTAAAATTGGAAAGTTGGGCAAGTCACACCAATACTCAAGAAGAGGAAGAGGAAGTAATGCACTGAATTACGCACCCATATTGATAACGTCGATTTCAAGTAGGAAGTCAAATTAGGGACATGGGTTAGAATTCAAGGTGGAAAGATGTCAGTCATCAGATTCACCTCAGTGAGTTAGGATCTCTTGAATGGAATGAACAGTCTAAAGAGCACAAGAGTCGATTGAGGGTAAACAAAGCAAATACGAACAAACCGAGGAGTAGCAGAAATGAGATGGACAATGAATATGTAACCAAAGCTGGGATCCACGAAATATACAACATGAAAGTGTTCTCCTTCTTCAAAAAGCATAGAGGACATAAAATGCATAATACCACATGCGCAGAGTGCATTCCTTGTCGACAGAAGTCTACTAATAACAAACATCAGCTCTCATTTAAGGAAGAAATTTCTGTTAATGTGTGTAGGTGAATCATGGACTGTGTGAAAACCGGAAAGGAAGAGATTCGAATTGTTTGAGGTGTGGTGATATAGGAGAAGTGTAAAGAATCTGGAGGAGAGGTCAAATACGAAATTCTTCGCAGAACCGACAAGGAAGGAGCACATGGAGAACAGTGACTAGAAGAAGGGGCAGCACGATAGAACATGTTTTAAGACATCAGGGAAAAACTTCATCGTACTGGAGGGAGCTATAGGGGATGACAGAGATTGAAGTATATCCAACAAACAATTAAGGATATAGGGTGTAAGAGCTACTCCTGGATGAAGAGATTGTACAAGGAAAGGACTTCGTGTCTGGCACTTGAAACCAATAAAAAGACCCACTCGAGGAGAGCATATCCAACAAACAATTAAGGGTATAGGGTGCAAGTGCTACTCTTGGATGAAGAGATTGTACAATGAAAAGACTTCGTGTGTGGCATTTGAAACCAGTAAAAAGACCCACTCAAGGCGAGCATATTTCCTTACTCTGTGACGAAGGGTTCCCTATACTGTTTCCAAGAAATGTTAGAATCTTCTACGCTTGATGATATATGGTAGTAGCCCCTTATTCATTACTTCAGCATATAATTTGTAGAAGTAGTTTATTACGCCTGTACCCCTGAAATCGAAACACTTAGTGGTTTTACTTTTCTTAAAAAACTGAGCATATAATATATTCATTCCCTACGGTAGCATGTGGCCAATATGTATTAAAAATTTGTAGCTTATTTGGCGGAAGCATCTGAATTTATTGATACAAGCATCTGAAACGTATTACATTAGTTCCATATTTATGTTGTCTGCTCCAGATATATCGCTGTTCTTCGATAAAGTAATTACCTCCTACAGATAGCTCCATGACAGTTCGTTGTTGGAGTCGTTACCGGAGATTCCTTTTCGCAGGTCTTCCATAACATTGTTTAGAGAGAATCTATTTATTCTGATTCTAAAACTAGACTAATTTGCAGATCTGAAACATAATACGCCGCCTCTATGTTACCAGAGCCACAGAATTTATACTGTGTTGCATAGCAGTACCGTGACAATATACAGAAACTTTCATTCAAACGTCAGCTTAAATTATGTGGGAAACGGCAGAAACGGCTTGCAGCTCCAGACGTTCTACTTATAGAGGCTTCGACGTTTCGGCATGGTCTGCAGCACCTGCAAACGAACAGAAAACACCTGTTGTACAAACAAAAATGAATACGAAATCAACTTCTTATATTTAAGACAAAATGTGTTCCTCATGGATGTTCATATATTGTACTTATGTTCCAATACGCTTGAGCAAAATGTTGTTGCTAAATAGGGCTACATGAAATAATACAAATGTATATAAATTAACGTGAGGACCCATCTCACATTATGTAGCTTGAAAAATTCTGTTAATCAATTTGTGTACACTCCAGATCCAGTAGTACGAAAGCATATAAATTAAGATGAAAGCACTTCTGATATAGTGTAGTTTGAAATATAAAGCGGATGGGTTTATATAAACTCTGAATGGTTGCCAAACTTCCTTACAAAGAAATTGTTTCAATTCCTTATAGGATGCTGGGGGAGAATTGTGATTTTTTTTTCAGAATCCTCTACAATGACTCTTGTGACGATATCGCGGCGGCCGCCTAAGACATTTACATACTCATCAGATTAGACCTATGCATTTTCTGTGGTTTTAGAGATCGTACTAAGTCCAGAAAAACGATATTCCATGTCGATACGTCAAACACGCTCTTCATAGTGCATGTGGTATTCCTTGGAAATTATCACCAAAAACTGTTTCATAGCTTTTAGTTGGACTCATTTATTCTAGTATGGCCAAGCAACAACAGGAAATGATAATAAAACCACACAGGCCATTATAGCATTTTCTTAAATGAATTAGAATATTATGGTGTCACTGTCAGTGTTCCAAAATGGCTCGAGTCTTATCCAACAGATAGGAGACAGCGAATGTCAGTGCGAAATACCTGTGGAGTAAGCAATCAGTCTTCCTCTGATCAGGAGTTAATTACATGTAGTGTTCCATCTTGGGTCCGTTGTATTTTCCTGTGTACATAAATAATCTCTCGTCTGTTACATTACCAGATGCTAAGTTTGTTTTGTTTGCAGGTGATACAAGCACTGCAATCAATAGCAAGTCCAGTACAGATTTAGAAATGGCTGCTAATCAAGTTTACGCTGACATTTGTAAGTGGCTTATAGCCAATTCGCTGTCATTAAACTTTGAATAGACCCGCTATACACAGTTGAGAACCAGAAGGGATTTCCTTCTAGCATATGTATAATATGTGAAGACATGTAGATAGAACAGCTTGATCGTATTGAATTTATGGAATTACAATTCGATGATAAATTCGGTTGGGACGGCAGATCACAGAATGCGGAAGCACCTACACTAGCCTGCATTTTCAATGAGAATGATGTCAGATGTAGCCGTTATAAATACAAAGACTTGCGTGCATTGCTTACTTTCATTCTATTATGTCCAATTGGATCTTTTTTTCGGGTAAAGTGTTAAACCAAGCAAAAGTTTTTAGAGTGCAAAATCGTCCATTAAGACCCATTTGTGGTGTAACTTCCAGAACATCATGGAAAAACCTGTTCAAAAACAGGATTTTCTAACGACTGCTTCTCAGTATATTTGTTCCTTAATGAAATTAGTTGCAAATAATATGTCTCTATTTCAAGCCAACAGTTCAATACGTAGTACCAATACTAGGCATAAGAACTATCTACATACTGACCTAAGATCATTTACCTCGGTACAAAAGGAGTCCAGTACTCAGGAACACAAATTCTAAATAGATCGCCAACTACCATTAAAAACTTCTAATAAACCACAGTTTAAACAGAGTTCGGAAGACTTTTTAGTAGGCAACTCTTAACAAGGACTGTTGGATTAGCTTAACAAAAAATGGCTGTTAGATTTCAGTTTAGGCAGCACTTGGCCACAGCAGTCAAGATTAGGTATTTTGTGTTTATTAAAAGTGCATAACTGTGTTTCATATTCTGTAAATATTAGCGGTTCCAGTTTGCTGTAATGTATTCGCATGTCTTGTCAATCTCCTAACAAAAAAAAAAAAAAAAAAAAAAAAAAAAAGGTTCAAATGTCTCTGAGTACTATGGGACTTAACTTCTGAGGTCATCAGTCCCCTAGAACTTAGTACTACTTAAACCTAACTAACCTAAGGAACAAAGGACCACACACATCCATGCCCGAGGCTGGATTCGAAACTGCATCTGTAGCGGTCGCGCGGCTCCAGACTGCAGCGCCTAGAACCACTCGGCCACTCCGACCTGCCAAACTCCTAACAAATGAGTGAGGAAGTGAGTACTCTATTCGAATACTCTACGTTTTTTCTGTTATACTTTCTGACATGTTGCACACCGAAGAATACAATCTTATTTTTGGGTCTGTGAACGAAATTTAAAGCAAAACAACCGCTGCTGTTTCCATATGCATTAAATTTTTCTCGAATTAGACCATGTGACCCACTGTTAATAAAAAGATATAACAGCCCATCGTGATTGGTATTATTTCTTTACATCAGCCGTTAAATAATCGATTACTATACATACGCAAGTGAGGGAGTCCACGATTTCTCGCCATTTTAGTTTAAATTCTTAAACACTTCTTTTATCCTTGCAAATGGATATTTTGTAACAATCAGATAAATGCCTCAAAAGATGTAACAATTCAAATAATGGTATATTAATAAACAATATATTTTGGAAGAAAATTCAATCAGTTTTAGGCATTATGGAAATGCGAATAGCTACAAAACTCTCGTGATACTTAAAACAGGTAAGCAGGAGGCTACCTCTTTTCTAACACAGATCCTAGAATAACTTAATTTGGACATTCAAGGTGTAGATAAGCTTCAATAACAGGAATATGTACCATGCAATAAAAATATTTTCTCTGGTAAAGGTGCTATTGTCCTCAGATTGCAATTCTTAGACAGAAGGGTGATTTACTAGTTATAATCTTATTGGAGGGTTTGCCTTCTTCTGTGAGGATAATCTGTCGACCCACGGAACGCTGGGCCCCAAACCCTTCGATATTAGGTCCCATAATGTTTTCCGCAGACAGCGAGTCACATTCTGTGATCTACAGACAACATAATTTTATTAGAAATTGTACCTACTGCGCTATAATTACAAAGCAAACGCACACTATGGACGCATATAGGTGCAGAAAATCAGCTGCGATATGATCGCTGAAATTAATGGTGAAAATGTCAGCTGGCTTTTATTTTGCAGAGTGCTACTAGTGCTCCAGTGGAAGACTCTGCAAGAGAGACGCTCAGTAGCTCGGTACGGGCTTTTGTTGGAGTTTCGAGAACATACCTTCACCGAGGAGTCAAGCAGCATATTGCTCTCTTCTACGTATATCTCGCGAAGAGACCATGAGGATAAAATCAGAGAGATTAGAGCCCACCCAGAGGCATACCGACAATATCTCCTTCCACGAACAATACGACACTGGAATAGAAGTTAGAACTGATAGAGATACTCAAGATACCCTCCACCACACACCGTCAGATGGCTTGCGGAGTATAGATGTAGATATAGATGTAGATTTATTCCTGATAAGAATGAAAATGGGGTGTAACTGAAACTAGTAGCACCGTGTAAAATAAGACAGCTGAAGGTTTTCACCATGAAAATCAACTAACACACGTTGTAAAGTAGGCAGATTTTAACTCTAACGCACTTGGATATCAGACGAACTATGGGTGAACTCCTCATTACAATCATAACATCACAATGTCTGCAGACTTCACCCATAAGCGAACAGATTTTAGTCGTAAGCACATTAGTGTGCTTATACGATTGATAACAAGGCTGTTTGTATAATATCAAAACGAAACGAAATACCCTAAATGAAAACGATATATCCCAATATTATTACACAAGAGAAAAATGAAGGTATGTTCCTTGTAATTGTACATGACGACAAAAAACATGAGCTTGTGGCCGAGCGGTTCTAGACGCTACAGTCTGGAACCGCGCGACCGCTACGGTCTTAGGTTCGAATCCTGCCTCGGACATGGATGTGTGTGACGTCCTTAGGTTTAGGTTTAAGTAGTTATAAGATCTAGGGGACTAATGACCTCAGAAGTTAAGTCCCATAGTGCACAGAGCGATTTGAACCTAAAAATTTGAGCACCACCTTATCGACAAAATTACGTCCTATGTGAACACTTTCTGAAAACAGTCTGCAGGCCCCAGAATTAGGCTCCGTCCTACGACGCATAGCAGTCCTTCTTCGACGAGGAGACCCTCCAGTCTACATAGCCTGTGGGATACAGATTTCGGTACATCATCTATTAACTGTATGGTCTAACAGACCAGCGACCGTTTTACCAGCTGGTCTCCCTGCAGTTTACAACGAGACAAATGTGCGAAGTGTTCTAGTACTCCGTGGAGGATTAGACTGCCTGCATAAATTTTGAAGCAGAAAATGTTTCCGTTTCCAGCGTGAATGGCGGATCCATTTCTGATGTAACTGATTAATAGCCAGAGTTTTATGAGCATTCAAGTGTGGGATTGAATGGATGTTCTTGTGGCTAAGATATAAGATTAGGACTTTCTGTATTTGAAATAGTCTAACCAGTTTCGTGCTGTTATGTTTGAGAGTGAGTCTGGACCACTGTTACACATCGACTTATTTCAGCTCAAATGGCGACAAAAATTCAAAACTCCAGACTTTTATCTTCAATGTCTTGGAAATTCTAAAGATGTCCAGGACCACACGTTAAAGCATTGTAAAATTACGAATGGAACTGTATGAACATATGGGTTACGTTTCCCCAATGTGTTCTACACTTCATATTCTTCCCTGTATAGTAGGGTAGTGCGTACGTTAGCAGGGTTTCCCAAACATTTAACAAACACAATAGATACACATACCAGAGATTATATGAATGCGTGGTGTCTGTTATTTCAGACATGTTGAAAGGAACAGACACCACTCATTCATATAATTGATTCCCCTTGATGGACAATAAATACACAACCTCTAGTGCGGATGCACAATTACGTTCCACCTCTGGCTGGAATGTAATACTATCGAGCATGAAGGTGTGGACGGGGATTGTGGATAGGTGGTTGTGGAACATTTCGAGAGAGTCCGTCCGTCTGCGATAAACAAGATGCCTGGTTGGTGCTTTGGTAAACGTAACTGCCTTGTAAGCAAGAGACGTTCCACCTCTGGCTGGAATGTAATACTATCGAGCATGAAGGTGTGGACGGGGATTGTGGATAGGTGGTTGTGGAACATTTCGAGAGAGTCCGTCCATCTGCGATAAACAAGATGCCTGGTTGGTGCTTTGGTAAACGTAACTGCCTTGTAAGCAAGAGATCCCGGATTGGAGTCCCGGTCCAGTACACATTTTCATTCGTCGCCGGGGATTCCGCACAAAGACTCGATGCAACTGATATCATCAGTTCCTTCCCTTCGTTTTCCTTTTACCCACTCTCCCGTCAATTTGCGTAATACATAACAGAGACTTAAACCATCAACAGTATTTTTTTCCTTCACTATTTACAACAATCTGCCAACCGTGCGGTAATTCTTAGATTGCGAGAATGTAGAAACCACTTGGTTTTGAGGCGAAGAATTTGTCGACACATGTTCGGAGCGCGTTTTAATCCGGAAAGGAAGTTCCTTGAAAGTTTTCGATAGCTGAAAACATGAAAATTTGAGTGTGCAAGGTCAGTCCGACAAGTTGGGTGCGGAATGATTTCCCAACACAAATCCTGTGTAGAGCTTTTTGTCAGTCTAGCAGAATGAGGGCCGGCATTATCGTGGAGAACTATCGCTTCATGCAGTCTTCTGGTCGTTGCTTTTGAATTCCGTCTGCAAGACGTCTCAGCTGTTGACAATAAATGCCAGCAGGGATGGTTACACCTTAGGGAAGCAATTCGTAGCATACCACACCGTCGCTATTCCACCAGATGCATAACATTAGTGATGTGCGCAGGTGTTTGTAAGAGGAGTTGCTGCATCGTTTCGGCTCAACCATTAATTTCTTTTCCTTATGTTAGCGTAAGGACACAATTTCTCGTCACCAACAGTGAAACAGGATACGAACGATCGATATTGCTCACGAGCCAGTTGATGACGAGAAAATCAGAGCCGCCGCTGCTATTTTTTGTGATTTTAACTAAGAGCATGCGGTATTATTACCAATACACCATATTTTTTAACGGGCCCCACTGCATGCAGTTTTCGCGCGAAGGAAGAAAAAAATGGTTCAAATGGCTCTAAGCATTATGGGACTTAACATCTGATCTTAAGATCTTAACATCTTAAATGACCTTGTGGATGACATCGGAAGTTCACTGAGGCTTTTTGCAGATGATGCTGTGGTGTATCAAGAGATTGTAACAGTGGAAAATTGTACTGAAATGCAGGAGGATCTGCAGCGAATTGACGCATGGTGCAGGGAATGGCAATTCAATCTCAATGTAGACAAGTGTAATGTGCTGCGAATACATAAATACATAGAAAGATAGATCCCTTATCATTTAACTACAAAATAGCAGGTCAGCAACTGGAAGCAGTTAATTCCATAAATTATCTGGGAGTACGAATTAGGAGTGATTTAAAATGGAATGATGATCATATAAAGTTGATCGTCGCTAAAGCAGATGCCAGACTGAGATTCATTGGAAGAACCCTAAGGAAATGCAATCCGAAAACAAAGAAAGTAGGTTACAGTACGCTTGTTCGCCGACTGCTTGAATACTGTTCAGCAGTGTGGGATCCATACCAGATAGAGTTGATAGAAGAGATAGAGAAGATCCAACGGAGAGCAGCGCGCTTCGTTACAGGATCATTTAGTAATCGCGAAAGCGTTACGGAGATGACAGATAAATTCCAGTGGAAAAACTCTGCAGGAGAGACGCTAGTAGCTCGGTACGGGCTTTTGGTAAAGTTTCGAGAACATACCTTCACCGAAGAGTCAAGCAGTATATTGCTCCCTCCTACGTATATCTCGCGAAGACACCATGAGGATAAAATCAGAGAGATTAGAGCCGATACAGAAGCATACCGACAATCCTTCTTTCCAGGAACAATACGAGACTGGAATAGAAGGGAGAACCGATAGAGGTACTCAGGGTACCCTGCGCCACACACCGTCAGGTGGCTTGCGGAGTATGGATGTAGATGTAGATGTAGATGAGGTCATCAGTTCCCTAGACTTAGAACAAACCTAACTAACCTAAGGACACCACACACATTCATGCCCGAGGCAGGATTCAAACCTGTGAGCGTAGCAGCAGCGCGGTTCCGGACTGAAGTGCCTAGAACCGCTCGGCCACAGCGGACGGCGAAGGAAGAAAGATCACAGTTCATCACATTTGCCAGTTCTCGGTTACAGTGATGTGGATATTTGTGGATGAATGCGTTTAAACGATCTTCATAAAATGCAGAAAGTTTTCCTGATCGTGAAGGGTCAATAATGCCAAAACTATCCTCCTTGAAATGAGAAAACCATTTTTCTTGCCGCACTCTGCCCAATGGCATTATCCCCATTCAAGACGCAAATGCCTCTGGGTGCCTTCGTTGCTGTCACCCCACCATTGAAATCAAAACGGAAGAAAACGTTGGAAATGTTCCGAATTCTCCACTCGGCACTCCATTTCCTAGCGTCCAAAACTCTAGTTACTAA
Organism: Schistocerca serialis cubense; assembly: GCF_023864345.2. Taxonomy (NCBI): domain Eukaryota; kingdom Metazoa; phylum Arthropoda; class Insecta; order Orthoptera; family Acrididae; genus Schistocerca; species Schistocerca serialis. The sequence continues at coordinate 724,052,750 of NC_064642.1, forward strand.
CTCCAAGTGTCTAAATAAGTATATGTGAATCAAATATCGACAGCGAACTACAAAGATAGAATTGCAATCGATAAATACACCCAATAGCTATCGGAATACAAAAATGAAAACACAAAACGCTGCGACCTTACTCAAAAACTTAGTATTTCCATGATCTTATTAATCCGAAATTCGTACAGCGTTGTACAAGCTAGTGAAGTTATTGTTGTGGCTTTCAGTCCGAAAAGCTATTTTATGCTGTTCTCCATGCTGCTCTATCTTGTTCAGTTCCCTTCATCTCTGAATAACAATTGCAATCAACATCGTTTTGGAACTGTAATCAACTCTTGCTCTCCCTCTACAATTTTACCCACCCTCACACACTTCCCTCCATTACTACATGTGTAATCCCTCGACCACAGTTCGTCCAATCGACCGATTTCTTAATTGTGTCAACTTGTGTCACAATTTTTCTTCTCCTCAATTCTCTTCAGTACCTCCTCATTAGTAACATGATCTGAGAATGTAAATGTATACCCCCCATTTCGCAACTTGAGTCCTCCCGTATCTACATTTACGGTGTCTGTGGCCCCTTTGTACTACAACTTTACTGGAAATGTTCTGACGCACCAGCACGGCAGTGATTATTGCTCTGCTGACCTACCGTGTCGTGTTGAACGGTACGGATTTCAGGCGAATATAAACCGTCGGTGACCAGTCTAATTGCGTTCTCGTGATAAAAATCGTACTTTTCTAGAGGTGTCTAAAACTGCCGTATCCAGAGTCGTTCTGGAACAGAGCGTTCAGTTAAATCCTTCGTCCGCTATATCGTCAAATGTAAGAAAACCTAAACTAACTGGAAGGGATAGGAGAAGCGTAAAAAAGACTGCTATCTGAAAAAGTTCCTTTTGCCAGTGACAATTTGCTATATTTCAGTTACTCTTTTCAGAGGTTTAGATGGATTCGTTTGAATTAATACAACATGTATGTATCATTTTCAAAACTTAAAGGTAACCTGTGAACATTCCTAATGGCAGAAGATTAAAACAATATTCTAATTTAGGTCACGGCTTATACAACGTCAGCAACTACTAAAATAGCGATTTGCTGTCCTCTCCGCCACGAAAGACAAAGGTGAAGTCAATATATTTTTCTTTCCATCTATTTAGAACGCGAGATACTATTCTCTGTGTAATGATCTCTGCGATGATGGAAAATTAACTTTCAGCCTTCTTTCTTCCATCACTTTATCTGTTTAGTTTTCCAAGCAAGAGAGATGTTTTTTTTCTTCACCATGCTGGATTGGGGCCACTGGACAAATGGATAGTTCACAGGATACTTTACCAGCAGCCTCAGAATGAATCTTCTGTCTTCATCCGAAATGTACGCCGTAACGGTATATTTTGACATACGAAAATTATGTTCATTCTTGATCAGTAAACGAATCACAGTATGATTGTACTCTTTAGAGCATAGAAACGTAGCTGAAAAAATATGCTTCTGTGTTTAGTATCTGGTTCTGAGTAATAGTGACCTAATAATTAACGTCTCACTTGATATACTAATTCCTTTCACCTGCTTAGTACCAGCTAACGATGTAGCACTTAGTATTTTAGAATACTTTGTTATTACGTAAATCTACTTGCTGCCAACGTGTACGCAAACCTGTATCTCGAAATGACGTTACAACGCATTAAGAACTAGGAAACAGTTCATGTTATGACGTAAGGTTTCGTGAATTACGTAAAAATTGTAATATTGTAAGTGCTGGCCACGAAGTCTGATACGGTTGATAGCATTTTCTTCGGGACAGACGACGTGTCTGCGCATAATCTGACTTTATCGATAGATAACAGTTCCTGATTAATTAACGTAGTCGATAAACACTTTTCGCCGGCCGCTTTGACCGAGCGGTTCTAGGCGCTTCAGACCAGAACCGTGCTGCTGCTACGGTCGCTGGATCGAATCCTGCCTCGGGCATGGATGTGTGCGATGTCCTTAGGTTAGTTATGTTTAAGCAATTCTAAGTCTAGGGGACTGATGACCTCAGACGTAAAGTCCCATAGAGCTTAGAGCCATTTGAACCATTTAAACACTTTTCGTAAGAATTAATTTATTATGTCTAGTACCTAGAAGCTCTTTAGTTTCTTTCTTGTCATCATATTTATTATTAGTGTTATGAATGACATGTATCACGATTATACAATCCCTGTATAACATAACCACGTTGCCTGGTGCAAACGTGTCCCAAGTCTTACACATTTAAAGTTTGTCTAACGATCAGGTGGATAAAAGAATTCATGAAAGCATACCACGTCAGGTCTATTAATGAAAGTCAACAATTCGCTACTAGTGTGCTTCTGCATCATTCGATTTTGATTTCACGGTTTCTCGATTTCACATTCTAGTTTACTTTTGGTCAATATATTTTATATGTTCCATTAAACAGAAGGTGACGGTGGTAGTAATGATCAGTTTAAAACGTGTAGCCACGTCCTTGATAATATTGGATCGTATGTGCGAGGTATCGCAGCTCATTGACAATTGGCCACAATTTTATTTAATCTTACCCATTTTACTAAGCACGGTTGTGGCGAAAAAATTAGGCAAGTGTAGTGCGAAATATGATTTCAGTATCTGCCCAAATCACAAGAAGCGAGGAACGCACAATAAATATTTTACGCGTAATAATTTGCTAACCAGCAAAGTCGCAGAATACAGCAGTAAAAAGAAAAGAAGAAAAACCTTTACGAAAGCCAGGAACATCACTGTTTGTTAAAACGACGTGTGATCTATGTAGAAGAAATGTGATTGAGACGCATCACGCAATGTTTAGGTATTGTCCTTTTATTTACTTCTTTGACACAATTTTTGAAGAAATTGATTCCCTCCCAGTGCCACCATATCATCTAGTACAAGTCCTATGGAACTGTTCTGGTCTCCTGCATCAATTAAGATCCGTAGGCATAATAGTGAAGCACTTCGTTCTCGAAGCTAAGAAGAGTGGCTCATGTTTTTGCTGCTAATAAATAAATGTCCTGTGTAACCCAGCGTGGTGCACGGCTTTCAATGTAACCCCATTTTGGTGAATCGGTAGCCAATTTTATTACTTTTATGTGCAACAAACTCCTCATTTTCAATGACTAATTTAGCATGCCCGACGTTCTCAGAATATCGGAGGCGGTCAACGGTGATCGAAATTGTTGCCTGATCACCAAAAGAGAAAAGAAACACAAACCACGAGACTACAAAGGCTGACTGTTTATCTCTGTGTCGGAAGACGAAAACTCACATGTGACGTGAAACAAGTACTGTACAGGACCACACTTAGGGAAGAAATCCTTTGAGAGACAAAGAAACTGATGTAACCAAATCAGTAGGCAAGCATTCGAACAATGAGTCGTCATTATCGCTCGCAATTGAAACAGCAGTTGACCAAAAGGTCAGAAATAAATGATGAAGATGTACGGATGTACTTACTACACCTGAACCAGACAGACACCGTAGTTAACCCGAGAACCGCAGACCAGTCAGCCTCTAGCCATCAGTTTGGAAACTAGCTGAGCCTATTACATTTCTTATAATCGTCAAAACATTCAATAACAGATTAGTTCTAACATATAATCAGTTCGGATGCCACCCAAACCACAGCCCCACTGGATTTCTTGTAGCTACGCGAAGTAGTCACAGGTGGCTGGAATGGTAATAAATCCGAGACATTCTTATACCTGGACGTTGCTGAAACTGTATGATGTCTTTTAAATTAGATGACCCTTAGCCAGTAACAGTGGACATCAATTTTTAGTTTGAAAGTGCCCTTATTAAAGATGCTCTCCTTACAAGTGAATAAGCCCAAAGCAAATCAGATTATTAAGCAATCTGACTATCTTCAGGAATTAATTCTCACAGAATCGTTTACATAACGCAACGGAAGGTCTCTTGGCATCTGAAGTGATATGTTACTGATTATGATGACCTCGTAATGCAATACTGCTACTGAACATAATGATGAGACTACAAAATAGCTACTACCGTGAACCTGTCTAAGCGAACATACGTTCTATAGTCAAAAAATAATTTACTAATCCATAGAATATCTGATTTCTGAATATTCGCTTCTAGTAAAAATAGTGACGAGCGAAACGTTAATTGAATAAGCCACAGATATATTTAGCTTAGTTACCTCTGCATCGACCTACGTGCAAGGCCTTAAATTTTCTAACGTCTATTACTTCGCAACACTGTACATCATTCCGATGGATACGTGAATATAACGCTTATGAAATAAAAGCATAGGATTTGCGTTAACTTTGGATTGTTATTGTGCTTCAAGCATACGTAACTTTATATAGACCACATCGGCAAAAGTTACATGGAACGCATTCTGTCTTTAACACACCCATACAAAGATTAGTTCTACAATGTACATTGAAAAACCATGTGAGGCGTATATCCCGTTTAGTGAGTGAACTACGAGCTTGCTAGAACCGGTCAAGAATCAGAGAGACCACGTAATCAGTATGGAGTATCACCACATTGATTGTAATCGCAGGTGCCACTTTACTACTCATCTGATAACATTGTGTAAGCAACCACACTGCTCCAATATATCCCGCCAAGTCGTAAAATAAAGAAACAAATTAACTTGTGTTTTGTAATATAGAAAATTATGTTCAGTTCTTAGTGCGATGGCATGAGTGCAAACCATAAAGTGATTCCAGTTTCCACTCTCCGTATTTCCGGTGTAATGCAATAAAGTCTCAATCCAAAGCACACCATATCACTTACGAGAGACACACAACATTACCGCAGAGCAGCCCAAACAGAACAGATTGAGACAGAAGGCTTGTTTTGCTTCCAACGCGGAAAGCCATGTTTGCCGACCACTCCCTTGCCAGACGTTGGCCGAAGTCAATCTCGCTAGGAAGATTTCAGGCAGATAGTTTCGTGCAGCCGAAACAGGCGTGAAGATACGGCGGTCGGTAAATGTGCCACAGATATAATAGCCTAAACGGCTTTACAATGGACACCTTCGAAACGTTTCGTAAGAGTGGAATAATGGTTTATTAGACAAAATAAATATTGAAAATTATGGTAAAATTATTCTATTTAGATGGATGTCTAAATAATTCACTAGTAGTGTTTGATGACCTCATTCTTGAAAATCGGGATACAGTGTGAGAGTACTTTTTGTAGAAGAAGACATAAGAGAATACCAAAATAATTAGTTTGAGATCATCTTTATTTCTAAGATATTTTCATTCAAGATGACACAAATTTGAAACATATTTCTCACAAGTTTACTGGAGGTGATTTAAAATCTGCCAGATCTGTAATCTAAGAAAAAGAATATGTGATAAACAGGAATTGAAATTAAATTTTTTAGAAATGAAAAAGTATCAAAATACTCATTTGAGTATTATGAAAAAATCAAGAAAATAATTTAATTTGGAGCCAATACAGATGGTAATTTGTCAGCTACCAACACAGATAGTAATTTGTCAACTACTAATTTTAAAATAGAGATAAAAAGACGTAATATCAATGAAATAGAAATTTTATATCCAACTCAATTCAATACCCATTAATTGAAATGAAAATGAAAGATAAAATATTTATAACTCTCATTCAATCAGTTAAAACTGTACCTGTTGCAGGTGAATTACTAAGGTTAGGTGAATTTTTGTTAGAAACCACTAATGGTGAAAAGTAACAATAATTTAAAATTTAATTAATTTTTATTCTGTATAAACGGATAATCATATTCATATCTACTGTTTGAAGTGTAAAAAATTTACTGACGTGCACAATCCTCAACGTGTCACCACTATAAATGGAGGACAGAGGATTGAATGTCTTTGTAAGATATATGAAAGTAAAGAAAGTAAATTCGTTAAAAAATTTGCTGGTGACGTTCTACAGATCAATACACGTGAAGAAAATATTAATGAATTACATAAACCAATGAGAAAATATTTGAAGAGGAGAAATGTTTGCCAATCATTATGGCCGTATGGTTCTAGGCACTTCAGTCTGGAACTGCACTGCTCCTACCATTGCAGGTCTGAATCTTACACCAGGCATGGATGTGTGTGATATCCTTAGGTTATTTATGTTTAAGTAGTTCTAAGTGTAGGTGACAGATGATCTCAGATGTTAAGTCCCATAGAGCTTAGAGCCATTTGAACCATTTGAGAAATGTTGTATCATTTGACACTGTTGATTTATGATTACTAGATATAGTAGAAATGGATTCAGGAAAATCAAAACGAAATTCAAAAATAAATGAAGGATATAAATATTTATTAACTGTTATAGATTTTTGTTTGAAATATGCTTGGGCTATTCCAATCAAAAATGAAACAGGTAAGAATGTAGTAGCATTTGAAAAAATGTTAACAGACAGATAATGATAAAGAATTCTATAATAGATATATTCATGATCTGATGAAAAAACACCACATTAACTGGTTTCGAACTTCTACTGAATTAACAGGATCTGTTATTGAAATGTTCAATGAAGTACTTTAAAGGTAAGATGTGGGGAAGGAATTTGCTGTTCAGAGAAAAGGAAATGGTTCGATTAGGTTTCAAAATTAATTAATGAACATAAAAACACAAAACATCCAACAAGAAAAATTATACCAACAGAAATTTAATGAAAAAATTGTAAACCCATTTCTGTTGTGCCTAATAATGACAAAAATTTAAAACAGAATATAAAGCTAGAATCAGAGAACTTAAAGGACTTTTTGAAATTGGGTGCATATCAAACACGTCAACAATTTTTGAAATTCAAGATATTATTCATTATAATCCAGTCACACATAAATGGAAAGATAGTGATAGAAGTTTCTATGAACAACAACTATAGAAAACAAAATATCCTGATATATATCTTGTTGAAAACGTTTTTAGGAGTTAGGATCATAAGTTTGTACTGAATGGCGGGGTTAGATAACTAACATAATAGTTGGGTGGATAAAGAAAAAATTTATCAAAAATTAGATGTATAAATGGCCCCACTTAGAATGAAAAAACAGACACTTCCACTTTTTCTAGCCGTATGATATCCTAATGAAGATACATTTAGATCTATAAATCAGTTTTGTGATTTATAATTATTGACTTTAAAAACCAGATTATTGGTACATAAATGTTTCTAATACAATTTCAGGTGATAAATATCTAATGTTTGGAGTACTATACATAAGAGATAAAATGTCAGTGTAGTTCTCTTTTCTTTTCTTTAAAATATTCATTGGGATAATTGGAACTGTATGGGATTCCATAATGAATTAAATTCAGTAATCGACTTTTCCGATTGATCATTTTCCTTGTAATTGCAGTAAAAAAAGTAAAATATTTGTGAAGGAGTCAAACATAAGGGTTTATTCCTCTTTAAAGCTATCAGCTACAGTTGCAGAGATACTAGAATTTAATCAACTACATAATGCATTTAAACATATTGATAATGAAGGCACTATTACATTAGAAAAATTAAACCCATCCGATTTACAGGGGTTGAAAGAAAATGAAAATCGGCAATATTAGTTAATCAAACTGATCCTGGACGTTACTACTCAGCTTAGTGGAAATTCAATATATCATTAATAAATTCTTCTAGTGTACAGTCACCCAAGATATTAAAATTACTGTGTTGACAAACAGTTGTTAAAGTTTCTTTCATTCTTTGGCATAAATTTACTGACAAAGGAACATATTTAAGGCTTAATGCTTAATCACTATTTGGATGTCTAGCATGAATAGTGTGCAACTGTTTTTGTAAATTTTTCCTAAGTGTTCAAGTGGTATAGTAAGTATTTATATATATATATATATATATATATATATATATATATATATATATATATATATATATCATGTTTCTCAATTTGAGGAACCCCATTAGGTAACAGTGCATCTATTTCACTGTTTCTTCTGTTTATTTCATCTAAGGACATATCAACTGTTTCTTTATAATCGTTATCGGTTTTTCATTGAACTTACGTATATCTCTTTAATATTTTGTTTCGTTTCCATCGAAACCGGTCATTTCGTTTCTTATCTTATATTCTACATTTCACGAACTTCTGGTAAAACTTCAAGTTGAACCCATTATCTGAATGATTTTGCTCCTTGCTTTTGCAATATAAAACCTAGAGAATACAAGCCAGGTTCATTGATAGATATATATGATCCTTCATTACCACTTAATTCCGAGTTGGATTTGGGGTTTAAATTCTCAAATATAATTTCATCTTCTTTATCAACAAGATGTCTAATATTATAGTCATTGTCTACATAATATTTCAGCAGTGTCTTTAGCTTTGAACGAAGAATTACTGTTTTATTAATAATAACAAAAACTCATTTAGCAATATATGGAAGGTTATTATTGACAATGTGTGTGAGTGACTCCATTTATATAGAATTAGGAGTTAGATAAATTCAAATTCTATAGCAGACACACTCAAAATAGCATCATACATATTATTTTGCTTCTCATTTATTCCATCAACAATATCATTGAACTGGCCACATAATTTCTCAATGAAATATGATAGACTATTGAAGTGAATATTGTACATTTTTGTAATTTTATCTGCTCTGTGCACACCAAAATAAATATTAAGCATGTGTTCTACTATTTTATAATCTGTACATTCATATTATCTGTCATAAAGTATTTTATCTTGTTTAGGTCTTCCGCTATTACAATGAGATAATCTTCCTGACAGATGATTTGTAGGTAACACACCACCAAGTACAAAATAATTTATTTGGCATAATGCTTGTTTGTGGCATTGTAAATAATTTGTTCCTTCTTCATCCCAGCTACATCTGAAACTGTATTTCTTAATTGTAGACAATCTTGGTCTTTTACTTGTGTTTCTATCACTTGTTATTCGATACTTTTTAAGATTTACCTTTTTCAGCAGATGCTGTACAGTTCAGATATTTAACAAATATATCGTCAATTGTTATGTAATAATATTTAAATTCAACAGCACCCTTACTTCTTACACTCATATCAGTTCTTTTTAATTTCTAACAGATAATAATATCTAAGGTTTTTCATCTACATTATTGGTGTTAATTCTTTAGTTTCATTTTGAATAAGTTCATGTTCTAATGCAAGAGGATCGTTATGGTGTATTTCAATATATTCAAGATTATACATAAATAAAGATTTAAGAAAATTTGATTTCATTTTATTAATTTTTGCAGATCCTAACATCATAAGGCCTGAATTATCAAGGTATGGTTTCCTGCACTGTAAAATTCCATAGTAATTCTGAAGTAGTTGTGCTTTGGATTAGTTGCATTTATCACATTTTAAATTTTGTTAATTCGAGAATAATTTTCATGGGGAAATATTCCCTCCCCCAGGAATTCCATACTGAAAAGTTAAAATATGTTTTCTATGCAGCACATTGTTTTCTTCAAAGGTCTTTAAAACAACTTCCTAAAATCAGCTGATAATTGCTATTGTTAAAAAATTCAAAAATGTTCAGCTAGGTCGCAGTAGCTCTCCTAAGAGTGTATCATTATGAATCACAATTTCTTTTTCATGAAATGTGTACTGTACTGAAAACCCACAAACTAAATATGAAATACACAGTAGAGTGCTAGTGATAGAAAAAGATTTATAGGAATGTGAATATTTTCACTATACACTTATCAAGTGCACAACAACAAGAAAGTGAATCCATTTATTAAAGACAAATGTTAATTAATCTAATGAATTTTACTTGATAAGTGGAGGTGTTCATGAAGTGTAAAATTTGTGAAGTGGAGAAATCAAAGCATAACTTTCACTGATGTAAATATACAGAGAATAAATATAAGAATTCATATAAACAATCTCATAATGAGCATCACAAAAATCTGTATGGTTGTACAAGGAAAATACGTTTCTTTACCTTATTACAAAAAACGCTTAAAGGAATTTACAAGTGACGAACATTCGATACTATTGAAAAATTAAGGCAGAGAGGATGTATTGGTTGTCAAGAAATTATGGAGTTTAGATGTTTTTACTTAAATCGTACATCTACTGACAAGCTTTCAAGTAAATGCAAGATTTGTCAGCTAAAGATAGGGATAAAAGTAAATGGTGTGTATATATGGAAAATAAATAATTAAAAGCGGTTATGAAACATATTTGCGAGGAAACAAGCATAAAAAATGAGCTGAAGATGAAACTTAGTTTTGCTAATTGCATTTTTCATAAAGCTAATGTTTTTTTATGTAGATGAATGGAAGCTTTATGGAGAGACTTTCAGTCACTCAACATGAAATAATTTTTGCGTGTGTAGCATATTTAGAAAAGATGATTTGAGTAATCAAATTTTTTACATATTTTACCTTCTCCCAGAAAGACTCTCGATAGTCTGAAAATAAGGGATCTCAAAGCTATAGGCAAATAGCTTAGTATTAGAACATACAGTAAATTAAAGAAATCAGAGTTAATAAATGCCATTGGGTTACAAGAGATTACATTTCACCCAGAAATATTCAAAAAATCTCGGTCAAGGTTAGAATGTTTAACTAATGTAAATCTTTTTTACACATTTAATGGTGATGTTGTAGAAAAAACTCGACCACCTGGAGGAGAATAAGTAATGGGAGTAGAACAAATTCATCCATTCTGTAGCAAACCATTTAAAGAGGAAAAAGAGACTGAGTCATTAAAGAGAACTTAATTGAGATTAAAGAAGTAAGATCGAGATTTAATGAAAAAATCAAAGGATGTTCTGCTGACTATAAAATTATCTTTAACGATTCTAATATTGCCAAAGTCAATACCATTAGTGAGAAAACAGATTACATAAGAAAAGCATCAATTCTGTGGTAGACATTGCTAAATAGAGAACTAATTTTAGAAAACCATATAAACTGAATATATTTACTAAAAATCGAAAAAATTTTCTCCCATTTCTAAAGGATATAAAGCATCAAATAATACTCCACGATCTGTCCAAGTTTTATGCAATAAAATCAGAGATATATTAAAATCTGATAGGTCTATTGATGTAGTAGATTTTTTCTTTAATATTCAAATGATGGCAGTTCCTAAAGGCCGAGGCAGTAGGGGCAAAAAATTATAAATATAGCTAAATGGAAAAAGTCTTAAAGATGTATTGCAAGGAGTAGTAAAAATGATAATCTGTGCTGTCCTAGAGCAAAAATATTTTGGGTGGAGAACTAAATATGAATGAGATACAGAGAATTAGAAAACGAGATAAATACATATTAATAATAAAAGATAACTGACTTATTATGTAATCAGTTAGGTGAATACAATGAGGAAGGGTTTAATTAAGATGGCATTAAAATGTTGAAGAATTTTTAGATATTCAAATCTATGTCATACGTACTGAAAATTTTAATTTAGTTGCCTATAGCAGTCTTGAGAAATAAAGATTTATATGTACAAATATCACGACCATTTTGATATAAACAACAGTATGACATCTTTTGTGAGATTGGTGTATTTCTGTAATAAATGTAACAAACCATATACCAACAAAGAAAACATAAACGCAAAATAGAAAGGAAAATCTGTATACTGTTGAATGGTCCAGTAAATGAAAGTACAGAAAGCAATATATACAGTGCAAACTGCAATACATACTGTTATAATAAATAATGTTTGAAAAATTAATAATTATAGGTATACAGAAGAACGCACTTGATTTGTTCATGAGGCTCAACAAGAAACTGGTATACATATTCCTAATCTGATAGTAGCTCACAATTATGTGGCCAAACATATATTTTGGAACAAATATTGAATTCTGTGGTTGGATGATATCTGATGAAAAGAGAATTTATACATTTACAGCATATTGTACTAAAGGGTATGAGTAACAATGTATTTTGAAGTACTGTGTTGAAAATACAATAAAACCATGTAGTGTCTACACAGGAACTAAATTTATGTTAAAGGAGGAAAAGCAATTTGATCTAGTAATTACAGATAGCAATTTTTGTTCTATTTCCCCTTGTAGTTTTCCAAAAATATTTCATTTTAAAAATTGAAGAAGTGTATATTCCACATTTATTCAGCACAAAAGAAAATGAAAATTGCATACAGAGGTTTCCTGATGGAGATATTATTCAGGTTTACACTGTGAAGCCAAAAGATTTTGTACATTAATTTCTCAAATAGTATAGATCAAGAGTTAAAGGAAATTAAGTGTTCAATATGAAAAAAAAGAGTTTGATGAATATAGTAATTCTGATGCAGAAATTCTGAGAAAAAATTGTTCAGAACTAAGAAAACACTTCCTGAAAATAGCTAAATTGATTTATTCTGTTATTTGTCAATTGATAGAATTGGCATGTCTATATACACATCCAAATGTATGCCTAAGAATAGAATTGGTGTATTTGATAAGAAACAGATAGATAATTACAATAAGGAATTCATAGCTTGGTTAAACATTTTCATCAATAATAGTTTTAAACATGCTGTTAATGGTGGTGAAGTAAGTACAGCAAAACCAGAAGTATTTGTTAAATAAACAAATACTGTTTACCAATATCATGGCTATTTATGGTATGGTTGTAAGAAATGTTTTAGAAGTGAGATGATTAACAATAAAAATAAAGAAACAAAGGGTGATGTTTATCAAATGTCTTCAACAAGAAATACAGAAACATAAATTGCTGGATGTAATTTAGTAGAGATGTGGGAATGTGATTAGCATAACTGAAAAGAGTATAAAAAGCTTAAAATTCTGAAACTGTTACCTGAAGCTGTCAAACCACTGGGATACTTTATGTGGTGGTCATACATATGCAATAAAATAAAGAGCTAAGACAGCTGGTTTTAGCATAGAAACGAGATTTGATGTTGTATGCACTCTTTATAAAGCTGTACAATATTATGATTATCCTGAACAACATGAAACAAAAATATGTAGACCAAGATGTAATACTTAAAAATTGTGTGGATTTGTAAAATGTAAAGTATTGGGTACCAAGAAGATTGTGTCATCCGGATTTGCCTGTAAGAATAAATGAAAAACTGTTTTTTTTTCCTTTGGTGTCAAATGTTCAGAAGAAAAAGTAAACACCTACTATCACAGCGATGAGGAAACAGGTCTTATGCGTATTTGGGTAACAGATGAAGCGAATTATGCTGTGGAAAAAGGATACAAGATTTTAGATGTCTTCAAGGTATGGTATTTTAAAAATAAAAACAACATGTTGTTTAAAAATTATGTGAATAACTTCATGAAATAAAATTAGAGACTAGTCATTGCAAAGACGTTTTTAAAGGCAAAGAGGAACATGTAAAAACAGTAAACGATAAATAGAGTACTCTATTAGACAAATAAAAGATAGAAGAAAATCCTGGAAAACGAGCAGTTGCTAAAACGTTTTTAAGGGTTTATAGGGTAAATCTGGACAATGACAAAGTGTACGTCAACATGAGTATGTTACAGATTTACAACATACAATGAGATATTGTTGGACGACCGATTAGGTGATATAGATATTAAATTTTACTAATGAGAATATGGTACAACTTCAAGGATTATTATGTCAAAAATAATGCAGCTACAAATATTTTTATAGCTGCATGCACCACATCGAATGCATGTCCTAGATTGTATGATAGGTTAGATAAACTTGAAAAAAATGTTATATACAGGGTGTTTCGAAATTAGTATATAAGTCTTAAGGCTTTGGAGCATTTATTAAATTCAACTTACAATTAAAAATAACACATCAATAGAGAGAAAAACTCAAACAGTTTTGTTTGTATACCTTTGTGCAAAGGATAGAGCATGGAACGAAAAAAAGTGACTGAAAAACGTGTTGAATGAATGAGAGTCCCTCAAGCTTTGCCCAAAGAAATCAGTTTGGTGAGACTAATCATGAGTTAGTAGTTCTACTGGTGTCTGTCCAGAGACTCTTAAGGAAACGCTTACAATTACATCTGTCAAGAGCTCTAAAGCCTACAGACTATGCTTAATATGCCATCATTGCTAACAAAATGTTGCTGCATGATGATGAACATTTTCTGCATCATGTCATCCTCAGTAATGAATCGACATTTCACCTAAGTGCAAATGCGAAAACACCTAATGTACACATCTGCAAGTCAGCAAAGCACCACCAAATGGAAAGTTGCAACGAGACTTCCCTAAATTGAATGTTTTTTGGTGCCATATCCTGCCAGAAAGTCTATAGGCCTTTCTTTTTCAGTGAAGCAACTATAACTGGTGTTTCTTATGTTTATATGCTAGAGCTATGGCTCTCTGTAGTTGCAAGAAGCTTCAATAGAACTTTACTCACCAGCAAGATGGTATGCCACCTCACTGTCATAACTCAGTACACAATTGGTTAAATGACATTGTACCTGACCACTTGCATCATTTTCATGCACAATCTTATGGCATGCGATTTTTCTCTTTGGTAATTAATGAAGGATGATATGTATATGTCTCTGCTAGCACCTGTTCCGCTACTACCTGATTAATGCGACCTTAGAAACAACACTGTTGTAACAATTTTTCCAGGCACACTGATTGAGGTATGGAAAGAACTCGCCTATCAAGTCGATGAGTGACAAATGGTTCTCACATTCAACATTTTTATTGTAATTTTAAGTTGACCGTAGCAATTGCCTTAAAACCTATATATTTATTTTGAAACACCCAGTGTTTTGATACCAATTTCTAGGATATATAAATGATGGCAAAGTCAATTTAGAAAAAAGATTGTATATTGGGTGAGTGGATGGATGAGTCAGGCGATAACAAATTGGACTTTGATTGGACCAAAGAATTGTTTTATGAGAACAATGATAAAAGCTGTGGTGACAGTTAAGGGTTTCACTTGAGAGTATAAAAATATTCAAAAGCTGAATGGTGAATCTGTGGTAGTGTTAATTGAGAGTGAAGTGAAGGAAAAGATAAAATTGGGATACAGTTGGATTCCTGGAGATGTTGGCACTAAAAATGTAATCAACAAACAGGTTAGGAAAGAATTCTCACTTCAGTGTGATAAAAGAGTAGAAAATGATGGTACAATGCTTTATGGTTATTAAGAATTATTTATTATATAATAAATATTAATAAAATTCAAATAATCTTTCTGTATGTTGTTATGTAAGAATAAAATCCACAAACATGTTATAACAATGGTATAAATATATTAGTGGATTTTGATTATACTCCACACATTCTACATCCCTAATTATTAAGTGAGAAGCTATTAAAAATAATGAACTAGCTTTATACAATTTGGTATCATTTTTGGAAATTTACTTATTGATAAATTTTAATTCGCTGCTTTTTTACAGTCATAAAAAAGAGAATCTGAGTTTTCTATTTCCTCCCATATTTCTATATCAGTTTCATTATAACTATTAAACCTCATTTTGTTTTCTTCTTCTTTATACACTTAATTTAGCACTCTAATATTGTCAGTATGATCCTGGCTTCTTAAATATTCTATAATTAAAGGTGGTTTAAAATATTACTTGCAAATTTTACATTAAATTGCTTATCTCTTGGTTTATTATTTCTCTCAACAAAAATATTAGATATAATTAATTCCTCATATTAGTCATATTTAATTTGATTCATAATTTTTAATATCAATAAAAATTTGTTTTATATAAATGGTTATCTTTCTGAAAAAGCTGAGAAATGTTAGCAGTACTAATTTGTTAAAAGAGGTTATTGAGTTACAATAAATGCCTTATATAATGTTATTGTATTTCAATATTTGAAAACAGGATATGGAGAGAAAATTGGTTTAGAGCTCAATAATGAGTTTAAGATTAGTGCAACTGACAGATATAAATTAATTTGTGACTGGGTTTTTCAATATTTTGAAGAGGGTAATATTGAGGTAAGGTGTAAAGGAATGAAGACAACTAAAAATAATGATAATGAATTTCATGATTTAGAATTAAGAACATGAGAAATCATATATAAGTTACATTTTTGTAGTAAATTTTATGGGGGCTCGGACTGCTTGGCAAATTATATCCTAGTGCACTCAACATACCCACTTACTACTTCAGTGCCCCTGAGTAAAAGCGGAATAACAATGTGAGTAAGAAGTAAAATCTCTTACATATGGAAAGAATTTGAAGAATGTTCGATAGATGACTTAGAATTTTTAGATCGAAGTATACAAAATTATGCATTGTAATATTTTATGAAAATACAGCTGAACTACCATGCTATATTTTATAAGTTAATACAGAGATTAAGTTCATAATTATTACAATTATTTGCAGATGAAGTAGATGCAAAGCTATTAACATGATATACTGGTTCAATGGTGCATACTATATTAGGTTCGCAAGAAGTGATCAGTTTGTATGACAACATACTTCTGTAAAGTAGTTATTCACATAAAAGTATTTTTGTAACATAGTTAAGGATCCATACAAAATCAATCTAATGATGTTCTATAAGTGCACATACATTTCATATGATGAAACCAGTTGCATGTAAAAGAGGTCAAATGTGAATAAATATTTTATTCTGTTCAATAATAGAGCATATCATATGTTAACTGCCTTATATCCCTTAATAAATAGGAGGTCATCCCTAGATAGGAAAAACAAGCCCATATCTTGCAGGTTGATAGTATAACTAATAACGATATTGTCTGGCCCATATGGAGACATTGTGGTTCTATGCAAATTTTTAAAATTCAAGTTGTCCAAATTATGACAGTGCAAACAATATTAACTGCTCTGTTGAAGCACTATGATCCACAGTGACTTAAAAATTAAAACTGTTTCATATGAGATCAGTTTCATATCTGAAAGATTTAACAGGAAAATTCCTTATGCAGCCAACACTGTACTTTGTCAGTTGACCACATGTGACACCCATGAAGAGTACAAACATAAATGTCCAAAACTGATACTGTTACCATGACAGTAATACAAAATGAGTCTGGCGTGAAACATGACATATGTGATAATCATATATTTGTGTATATTACAACTTAAACATAATATTAAATGCTAAGTTGTTATTTGTCTATGCTGCAGTTGTTTTGCACCAAAATTGTGATATTAAATTAGTAATGCAAAACAACTATGTAGCTAGATGTGAGGACACTTGGGTCGAAATCTTAGAAAATGAAATAAGTGAAAGGAGTGAGATATACTGTATGCCATGTCTCTGTCATTTATCAAAACTGGCACTTCATTTAGCTGCGCATACGGACTTGTGGCATGTGATGTTAGTGTAGCCACAAGAATAGCACAGTGTACAGTGTTGATATCTCACCACCCTGCCACTCAGGTGTTAAGATGTCAACATTGCTAACCTCACCTGGTTAGCTACAAGCCTCTTACGTTAACTGCTTTCCCATACCTGAGGGCCAGAATGTGAGGAACAGGGCGCTGTAGGTGGTCACTATGGAGATGAAAGCAGTGACAAGGCTCAGTCGCACGGTGAGTATGCCCAGCACATTGGCCATTGGGC
Organism: Schistocerca serialis cubense; assembly: GCF_023864345.2. Taxonomy (NCBI): domain Eukaryota; kingdom Metazoa; phylum Arthropoda; class Insecta; order Orthoptera; family Acrididae; genus Schistocerca; species Schistocerca serialis. Next base: position 724,070,209 of record NC_064642.1, read on the forward strand.
GTCCAGAGGACACTTGCCACGCCAGCAGCCGCAGCTCACGATGGGCGGCGCCGCCCACACGACCGCATTCCAACAGCAGCTGCGAGCACAGCCTCTGTGTGCGCCTCACTTCTGTCTCCACACATTGAGGGGGCACCACAAGTACTGTCATCTGAGCTAGGCTGAGAAACATGCTAACCTTCCCTTGCCATGCACTGATATCACTCGAATCTAGGAACGATAATTTTGTTACAAGGAAGTAAATTTTAACTATTGCAAGCAGTGAAATATTCATGAAATATAACATAAGAAAACTCCCGTGAGCAGAGTTCACCAGGTCTGACATTTCACAGAGTTTACCATACACTCGTCGAAGAGATCGCACTGAATTTGATATGCTGCAAGCCACTCTACAGTGAACATGTACATTCCTTCCATGCACAAAGCTGTTATTTTCAGATACGTTATTGTGACATGCCGCAAGCACATGGCCTAGTATATGGTGAAAGCAAACATTCAGAAGTGAAACTCTGCACCTTATCACCAATTGCAAATTTGCAAATCTCAAAAGGGTTAAAAGGACTGTAAGAAAGCTTCCCACAGAAAATATTACAGCCAACTGGCGGTACCGCCCTTTACTAACCGTATAAATGGCTGCATAATTTACAGAAACATAGAAAAATAGTAAAGCCAGTTGTAACCTTACTATCTTTCCCTCACCTGTATTCACTGGACCGATATGCGTCATCAAAATCCTGTCACATGACACTATCAGTTTAACTATTTTGTCATATTTTTCTGTATTGTAGAAGACATCTGTTACTACTGACATGAAGGCCAATGCTGCAAAACCCAATAGGATGGAAACTGATACAACATCTACTACAGAGTCTGTATGCACTAATCTGAAATGTAAATACGCCTGAATGTATGCAGAAATCAGGTGTGATATGCTTGCAAGTGTCACAGTAACCACATCCGATCTTAAACTCCTCACAGATCCATCCTCCTTATTGAGTGTAAATGGCATCAGGCCAAACACCTTGCATGTTAAGTGGAATGGCTTAGTGGCCAGCAAAAGTTTCATTGTGTTTTCTGGCACCAAGACGGTGAATTCGTTGTCTGCCATCACCTGCAAAAGGAAAGAGCAATACACACTTTCAGTCACATTTGACAACAAATTTTATGTATATACCAGAAGTAGCCCCTAGTATGTTTTCCCACATATAAATCAAGTTTTACAGACTTTATTTAAATTTCCACATGGCATTATGAATCCACGTATCCCTCCTCCTAATGCATAGTGATGTCCTGCCTCCACAGACTAACCGGCTGCAATTTAAGGGAATAGTCTGCAAGAGTGCACTTGGAAAGAACTGAGTCACTGAAGTCTGTTCGATATTGTCTGAAGTTTTAGGTGCTGCTATAGGGCACTTGAGGAGGAACTGACACATCCCAAAAGGATAGTAACAGAAAGTGGACAGCAAAATGTACGTGCAAAAACATAGCTACAATGAAAATTTGGGTAAGAAAACAGATACTTTTGTTTATAGATCCAGAAAGGAAATTGTTCAGGAAAATTAAGGAATACTTCAATATTACTCAGATATGTAATCAATAGGAAGTGCAGGAAAGTTAAAGCAAAATGATTTCAGAAAAGTGAAGAAATCAATAACAAAAGGTCCCCAGAAAAGCAGAATGAGCATGTGTAAAAGTCAAAATAACTTTCGATGAACTTAAATCTGTGACATCAACATTGACATTGCAAATGGAACTCCAGTAAAAAAGCTAAGGAAAGAGCAGATATGTGGAAAGAGTGCGCTGAGTATCTCTACTAGGGATATGAATTGTATACTTCAGAGCTAGCATGAAAAAAAAATTCGATTTTGATGGCATGTGCGACACTGTTTTCAAGTCACAGTTTGACGCATGTTTGAAAGATCGGCAATCAGTCAGTTCAAAACGTATGGAAAATATTTGTCCACAATTTTTAAAATCATTGCAGCAATTGGCACCCAATGGTTATTCAGATAAGTGTTAGTATCAGCTCAGTAATTCTGACTGCTGGTCCATCATGTTGTCTGAGCAGAAGTAAAGAAAGATGAGGATATATGAAAGAATTACAAGACCCGCTGAATGTGATGTACAATACGTTGACCACATAATTTTAACGGAGAGTATATCAAAGAGAGAGGAAAGCACTAAGGAGTCGCAAAAATGAGGTCAGTCGAAAGCCTAACATGAAAACTGGGGCTACGAAGTAGACAGTGATAAGGAATTGTTCTACCTTGGAAGCAAAATTAGACGTGACAGACGAAGCAAGTAGAATATAACAAGCAGATTAGGACAGGCAAAGAAGGCGTTCCTCTTTAAATGAACTCTACTAGTATCCAACAAATGTTTTAATTTGAGGAACATATATCTGAAAATATTTGTAGGAGCACAACATCTCTTGATAATGAATGTGAGACAACTAGAAAATAAGGTACTAATAAACGACTGAAGAGACTTTATGTGTGGTTGCCACACTGAAATGAGCCGACTGGAACAACAGACGGAAACCCTCTATGGCTGCATCAACTAATCTGCCGATGAACCAAAATACAAGTAATATGATCTTAACACTTTCATCGATAATAATGTATACTCGATTCCATTCATCTCATAACATTTTTCTAACCAGTTTGTTGTCCTCATGGTGTCCATGAAATTGGAATTTGATTCAATATGACTGCATTATAATATTCCTCAGTTCTACCAAAATTCCCCCTTGAAACTTAAGCGTTTACTCATCGATTTTCCTAATTAGGAAAACCATCGTGATTTATTAAAGCCTACAGGACAGGACTGTAACCAAAATAAATGATGGTGACTACCAGTTATGACTTATCTCAATTAAGCATTGACCTGTAATGCGGAAACCACTAAAAACTGATAGTTGCTATGTCAGAATTGGGCATGTGGAAATTACTACGAGAGGGAGGAAAACCACCAAATGTATCATAGAGTGGACTGGTACAGTGACCTAATAATCGCAGTTCTGAGAATTGAATGTAGATTGGTGGATTTACAGCCACGTAAGCGGATAGCTGTTGCACTGAAGTCCATTGTTGTATTCGAAGAGGTAAGCAAAGGACAGCGACATAAGAGGAAACGAATACCCCGCATTAGGAAATACGCATGAAGAACGTGCACGGATACCAATAAAAATTATAAATTTATGAGAAGTAAGAAGAGGCGTTTTTGTTGTATTCGAAGAGGTAAGCAAAGGACAGCGCCATAAGAGAAAACGAAAACCTCGCATTAGGAAATACGCAAGAAGAACGTTCACGGATACCAATAAAAATTATAAATTTATGAGAAGTAAGAAGAGGCGTTCATCTAATTCTGGACATGACATGGCTGATGATTTTGGTGGTGTTGATAGTAGTGATTTAATAAAAAATAATAAAATCCTGCTTTTACATCGGGATTAGGTGTAGCAAAGGCGATTTATCTCACTTCCTTTTGCACAAAAAGTTCATGCCTTGACACCAAAAGTGTGACACAGACAGCCTCAACAACAACCAAGATAATTCATAGGCACCTCAAGGGATAACTTCTTTGATTAGCAAACACAACGTCTTCGCTTCCGCAATCGAACCCACGCCATCGCTTCATGTTTGAATAAAAATCATCATAAGTGATAGTCGGTGACTCCAGCATAAGAAGTCCCTTTCAATCACCCAACGGCCTTGTCAAAAGAGGCGCAGGAGGGGGCAGAGGTTCACGGCACTATCTTCCTCTTGGGGTGGGAAATCGCCGAAAAAGGAGGAAGAAACAGAAACGATCAAATGCATGATGATGTAGAAGGCAATAGTGACCATTGCATTAAAAATACACAATCTGTATCCACGGGACATGTGGCCTGTAATTGAAAAAGAATCGGGACGATCTCCCCATTGACAAAAGATTTTGGACTAGTCCCTACTCTGACTCCGGAAGGGGATTTCCAAAGGGGAGCTGACTATGAGAAAAAGACTGCGTAACCAACGAAAGGATAACGTTCTACGAGTCGGGGTGTAGGATGTCAGAGGTTTAAACGTGGTAGGGAAACCAGAAATTCTGAAACGGTAACTGCTAAGACTCAGTCTAGATATTGTGGGGATCAGTGAAGTGAAATGGAAAGAAGACAAGGATTTCTGGACAGAAGACTATAGAATAATATCAAAAGCAGCAGAAAAAGGTATAATGGCATTGGAATTCGTTATGAATAGCAAGGTAGAGCAGAGAGTGTGTTACTGTGAACAGTTCAGCGATACTGTCAGAATCGGTACCAAGCCAGCACCGACAAGGATTCTTCATTTATACTTACCAACGTCACAAAACGAGGAGGAGAAGACAGAGAAAGTATTTAAAAATTTCGAACGGGTAATTCAGTGCATAAAGCGAGATAAAAAACCAATTGTCGTGGGGTATTTGAGTGTGGTTGTAGGGAAAGGAGTAGAAGAAAGGGCTACGAAAGAATATGGGATTGGTACTAGCAGTGACGGAGGAGAGAGACTAATTTAATTCTGAAATAAATTTCAGCTAGTAATGTTGAATACACTATTCAAGAATCACAAGAGGAGGAGGTATACTAGGAAGAGGCCGGGACATACAGGAAGATTTTAGTTAGATTACGTCATGGTCAGACAGAGTTCTGAAATCAGACAATGGATTGTAAGGCGTATCGCGGAGCGTAGACAGACTGAGATTACAATTTAGTAGTGATAAACATAAAACTAAAGAAACTAGTCAGAAAGAATCAATGTGCAAAGAAATGGGATACTGAAGAGATGCGCTTGAATATCTCAGAGGCTATTGATAAGGCTGCAATCACGAATAGCTCAGCAATCAGTTCAGTTAAAGAAGAATGGACATTTCCAAAATGAGCTATCATAGAAGTTGGATGGAAAACACAGATACAAAGAAGGTAACTGTGAAGAAACCATGGTAACAGAAGAAATAATAGCCAGCCAGAGTGACCGTGCGGTTCTAGGCGCTACAGTCTGGAGCCGAGCGACCGCTACGGTCGCAGGTTCGAATCCTGCCTCGGGCAGTTAGGTTTAATTAGTTCTCAGTTCGAGGCGACTGATGACCTCAGAAGTTAAGTCTCATAGTGCTCAGAGCCATTTGAACCATTTTTAAGAGAAATAATACAGTTGGTCGAAGACAGCAATAAATATAAAAATAGGTTCATACGATTTGTTGTTGGAAAAAATGTTCTCCTATGTTAACTGACGACGGATATTCAATATTACGCGAATAATAGGGGTAAACTATAGGAAGAGACTGGTAATATATAAGATATACAGGAACCAAGAGGGAACAATAAGTGTGGAACACAAGGAATGAAGTGCTCAGATTACAATGTGTGTTACGATAGGGATGTAGGTTTAAGCCCTCAATTTTCAATCTATATATCGAAGAAGGAACAATAGAATTAAAAGAAATCTTCAGAAATGGATTTAAAATTCAAGATGAAAGGATATCAACGGTAAGATACGCTTACGACATTGCTATCCTCAATGTAAGTGAAGAAGAATTGCAGGATCTGCTGAACAGAAAGAGCAGTCTAATGAGTATAGGATATGGTCTGAGAGTAGACGAAAGTAATAAGAAGGAGCAGTAATGGGAACAGCTGGAAACTTAACATCAGGATTGGTGAACACGAAGTTATGGAATTCAGCAACCTAGCCAGCAAAATAACCCATGACGGACGGAGCAAGGAGGAAATAAAAAGCAGACTAGAACTGACAAAAAGGGCATTACTGGCAAAGAAAAGTCTACCAATACTAAACATGAGTCTTAATTCGAGGGAGAAATTTCTGACAATGTACAGTTGGAGCACAGCATTGTATGGTAGTGAAACATGGACTGTGCGAGATCCAGAACAGGAGAGAAGCGAAGCATTTGAGATGTGACGCTATAGAAGAACGCTTAAAAATTAGGTGGGCTGATAAGGGAAAGAATGAGGAAGTTCTCCTGAGATGATGCAAGGAAATGCAATGTGGAAAACACTGACAAGAAGAAGGGACAAGATGTTAGGACATCTGTTAAGACGTCAGGGAATGACTTCCATTGTACGAGAGGGAGCTGAAGAGGTTAAAAACTGTAGAGGAAAACTGAGATTGGAATACATGTAGCAAATCATTGAGGACGTTGGTTGCAGGTCCTACTCAGAGTTGAAGAGGTTGACACAGGAGAGGATTTCGTGGCAACCAGTATCAGACAAGTAAGAAGACATCATTGGCCAGCGCTTGCGGTTCAGTGAAGAGGATTTGGGTTAGCAGCGACAGGAAGGAGTTGGCGAGCCGGACCGGTGCTGGGAACAGATCCGTTTACGTGTCGGAAGACCTCTTGTCTGTAACAGGAATGATTGCGCGACATCGATGGGGCTGAGTGATGTTTGTTTGAAAAGAACCTTCTCTACTGGATTCACGAGTTCGCTGATCGCACTGTACTTGTGTTTTAGATGTGTTGACAATGAACGGTGCCTACGATTTCTTAAACTGTATCCGTTGTCCGGAAGAGATTGTCGAAAGCTGGAAGGTCTTTACAGATTTCTCTGAACATTTGCATTTATGGACGAGTACTTGTTCACTCCATGCGAAGATGAATAGTTCTAATATTCAGTAGCAGGTGATCTGTTTATTTTATGTATTCGTGTTTTTGTCATTGAATCTGCCCTTGTGGGCGCTATTTTTGTTGTGGTATGTTTGGGATCGTTAGTAACTAATTTATGTTCAAGGTTTTATCATGCCAATTTAATGATGTGTATAATGTATCGCCCAAAAGTGTACGCAGCGCTAAAGTGTGAAATAAAATGTGATTGCAGGCTTACGGCACTGTAAACCTACTGAGGTAACCGTGGATGCATTCTAATGCTGCAGATCAATCTATGAGTTAAATAATACCTTTTGTAATTGAACAATTAGCGTCTCTTATTTGCCATTCGTCTCAAAGCTCTTTGTGCCTAAGCTTGTGTCTAAATTGTCTTGTACTGCTGTACATTTTTTGAGTAAATCTTAAATTGTGCCACGAGTGAAATTTTATTTAATAAAATTGCAGCCAAATAGCCACATACAGTTACATTTTACATTAACATTTTACATCTGTGCATATTCATTTATCGATTTTACTCTTTTACTGCACAGTTCTATGTGATATCGTTCACAGGCTTCGTAAACACTTCACATACACATGTTTTGGTTGGGTAGTGATAAGTTCTGTTTTTTCAGATTAGATGATGAAAGCCGTGAATAGAAAGTCTAGTTACGACATGCCGCTGTTCGAAGTTTGGTGCTGTCCATGAGCGGTTCGTCATTGCTTCGGTGCCATATAACTCCGGGCATATTTTTTTCTAGTTTGTCCTCCATGATTTTCAGTTGCTTTCTGGAAGCCCTGGTGTGAGGCACCATGTAACGAAGTCTGATGTCTTCAATTAGGAACGTCTCTCTCGCTAGCAGGTACACTAGTGAAGACCTTGTTGTCTTTGAGAGACCTAGTGCTCTTTTTAGATAAGTCGCTTTTACCTTTTGTAGTGTTTCTAGATTGCCACGAGTGAAATTGGTGTGCGTAAGACTTATGAATGTGGGTCCAACTGTAATTCTTACTGTGCTTTTTAAGCTCTGTTGCTAAACTGTTTTAAGGTGAGGACTGTTCTTAAATTTGAGCTGACATCAATTTATCATTGGAAATTTTGTTTACGGGTTTGCTGTATGATTTTTTAAGATGGGTTGGCCGATTTAAATTTTAGTGTCAATTAGTTACGGAGTTTTAGCTGAAAAATTTTAATTGATGACGTAACTGAGTTGAAATTAAATCTGAAATCGTATCACCGCTGTTTGCCGTCAATATTGTATGAGGGTTAAGATTCAGTCAAGGGTATTGTGTAACCTTTATAAAAAAGATGTTGGGCAACATGTGTTTTTTTGTAAATGTTGTATAGGAATTTCTCGTTCGTATATTTATAAATATGTTTGAATTAACGTTATACCGGCTACTGAACACTTCCTACAGCTCCTACCACACCAATTTTAGAAGAAACAATGGATCAACGCAAGTATTCATCTATGCATAAGGACCATATCCGCGCCTACATGCAGTTTCTTCTTCCTCAGCACGATGGCATCTACCAGCAGGATAATCCATTGTATCACAGAGCTTGCAGTGCACGTGCGTGTTTTGAAAAGCAAACTCCACGGATTAAAACCCAATCGAAAATATGTGTGACCACCAGAGTCGAACTGTGCATGCCCTGGGTCCTCTACGGGCAAACCTAATGACATGGTTCAATCGTCGCCATGGCGCCACATCCCTGTAGTTACCCTCCACAGCTTTACTGACTGTTTTCCTGCACGTCTCACAGCGGTGCAAAAGGTGGTTATTCAGCCTTGTGACAAGTAGTCACGTTAATGAGACTGGGCTGTGTAATTGCTGTGTGACGTCAGCCGTTCGGGCCTGGCGTCATCTCGTGGCAGTCGGTGTTACCTGCGGCTCTCATTGTCTTCTGCTATAGATCTCGTGGCCTAAAGATAGTAATGATAAGAGAGATTTAATTTTATAATATTCTAGTAAGACTGCTACACTATAATTAGCTTTTTGTTTATTTTATATGAATGTTTGATACAACCCCTCAAAGACTAAATATGTCCTGCGTGCTGTGACTGCTTTAGCGAGTCTGCCATTGCTCACATTTGGTTTACGTACTAAATTTTTGTTTATTTCCTATCTTGCGGTTGAAGAACTGAATGCGTGTACGATTTCTTTGTTCCTTTGTCCATATAACGTAGTGCAAAATACACTATGTGATCAAAAGTATCCAGACACCTAGCTGGAAATGACTTACAAGTTCGTGGCAGCCTCCATCAGTAATGCTGGAATTCAATAGGCTGTTTCCTCACCCTTAGCCTTGATGATAGCTTCCACTCTCGCAGGAGTACGTTCAGTCAGGTGCTGGAATGCTTCATCACGGAGTGCAGCACTGAGCACAGGTATCGATGTCAGTCGGCGAGGCCTGCCACGAAGCCGGCGATCCAAAACATCCCAAAGCTATTCTATACGATTCAGGTCAGTGCATTACAGGGATGTTATCGTCGTGAAACTACTCTGCCACAGGCTGTGCATTATGGACAGGTGCTCGATTGTGCTGAAACATGCCATCCCCGAATTGCTCTTCAACAGTGGAGGCAAGAAGGTGCTTAACACATCAGTTTTCTCCTGTGCTGTGATAGTGCCTCGCGAAACAACAAGAGGTGCAAGTCCCCTCCATGAAAAACACGACCACGCCATAACACCACCGCCTCCGAATTTTACTCTTGGCACTACACACGCTGGCAGATGACGTTCACCGGGCACTCGACATACCCACACCCTGCCATCGGATCGCCACATGTATACCGTGATTCGTCACTCCACACAACGTTTTTCCACTGTTCAGTCGTCCAATGTTTACGCTCATTACACCAAGCAAGGCGTCGTTTGGCATCTACCGACGTGATGTGTGGCTTATAAGCAGCCGTTTGACCATGAAATCCAAATTTTCTCACCTCCCGCCTGACTATCATAGTATTTGCAGTGAATCCTGATGCAGTTTGGAATTCATGTGTAATGGTCTGGTCAGACGTCTGCTGATGAAACTTTGACCAGGTGTAGAAAGATAATTGAAATAAATACACAGTGAGAGAACAAGAAATGAAACTTTTATTCAAAGATAATAATTACACCGAAGTAACTGCGATTCATTATGTTCCTTTGGGCATTACAAAAGGCAAGTCGTAATTAATTTCTTTTGCTAAGCCACTTCGCAGTCTATCACCAATTTAACTAATTTTACTAAATTAATAATTTGCTCCAATCCCAGAATTTCTGACTATCATAGCAGCACGGCCTTTCTTAATGGGGTGATCACCGCGGACAGCAATGCATATCCTCGTATAACGTGATACAATGCTCGTCACAAGGTTGATAAGGAGTTCTTGTGGGAGGGCTTTCCAGTCCTTCATCAGTACTCTTGACAGCTGCTGGATAGTTTTCCATACATATGGACTCGCTGCTACACGTCTCTCCGACGCGTCCCTCATATGATAGGTGTAATTTAAGTCGGAAGACGGGCGGGCCAATCCATTAGCCAAATATGATCTCGTTTCTAGAGCTTCCCGCAAATTATGCTTTGTTAACTGCGATGGGTAAATAACTGTGCTTATCTAAATTATGGTTGTGGTGCTTGATATCGATTAGCAGTTCCCGGCTTAATAAACCATCCTGATTATTATATCGACATTTCTTCAGCTGTTATAATTTTACCAATACAGATCGATTATCAAGCAACAGTATGAATAGTATGTGTGAAAATAAGGTAACTCTATATTTCAAAGCCCAATGCTCAAGATGAAAGTGTTACACACACACTGCACATGGGTATAGACAGTCTTCCCCGGAAGCTACGGAGGATGAGTGCTTAGGGATATCAAGAGCTGGGAGATGGCACCATGCACTGAGCACCTAATACACTTCAATGAGTACTTAAAGGCAATCCCATTATGAACGAACGGGCCTGTTATTTAGCTGCCGATCTGTTGATGACCCAGGTATATACAGAAATACCTGATGGAATTTTGTATCGCTCTCACAAGGAAACCTTGCACAACTGCTGAAGATAAAAGGGGCTAATGTTGTTAGGTTCCTCAATGTGGCACAACGTGATAACGACGCCTGAGTTTCCATTTTATCCACTACCTGCCGCACAAGGACTTTTACAGGCAGGGTCGAAAAGTTTGGCATCACGTACAGGCCCTGACATTTATGGGTATCCGTCATCGACTGTTCATTAGGTGACATTGCAGATCAAGTCCACCAATGACAAAAATGACTCGAGGGGATATGCATGCCCAGATGGACACATGGAGGGCGGGGGGGGGGGGGGGGGGAGGGGGAATAAACAGAACTACCGGGCAGGAGCAACCTCTAATGAGCTGAGTTAGATTAATCTGGCTCTCTTTTTTAAATGATGAGTGACTTCAACAATTTTGAGTCTAAAGTGTTCTGACTGTGCTTTCTGGAGACATATTCAATCTCCTTTATACACAGTTTTAGAAATTTTGGCTTGGACTATGTATTCTGTCTGATGTTTATTGTCACACAGAGACATACCCATTTTCATCCTGGTTCAGTACTTGAAACTTTATTCACCTGTCCGTGTTTCCCATCTCTGACCTCAATTCCAAATATAATTGAGCCTTGTTGCGGCTCACGTTGGTGCCGTTGCTAGCTTGGTATTGTGTAGTAGGGATAGTGGTGTCTCGTTTTCTACTTGTGTTCCCTGGCGCCTTACATTTGTTAGAATTGTCTGTCCGTGAGTTCCGTGAGTGGCAGCAGCAGCAATTATCGATATCTAATACAGCGGTACAATCTTTGGAGGGATGACAAGTGATTTCTGGTCAGAGTGTGTTGGGAGCTCAGTTGGGACAGAGTAGCAGTGAGGTTCGGCAGCGGGTGGACGTGCTGGGACCGCTGGCAGCATGCAGGCACTGCTGGGATGAGGGGATGTAGTTGCGAGGGCCACAGCCTCATTGTCCACCGGACTCAGGACGTTTGAGTTGAGTGAACATTAACCCGGTAGTGAAACCTCCACAATTTTGAGATCATGCCGTTTGTTCGCGTGTTGATGCTCACAGGGTCGATGAGACGAAGACCGACGAGTAGAGTGTTTGGATTTGGTGAAATTAATTATTCGTCCTCCACCTATTATTATGAATCATTGAATACCTTGTGTTGTCATTGGTGAAGTTATGCCAGCGGTATTTTTCTGCCTAGTGACCGCTAACGCCCCAATTACCTGCCTGGGAGGTTAGCATATTTTCGCGACAGCATACCTTTGCTCGCCTTCCTGCTGCTGTCCGGTAAGGCGTGTAGTTGGACAGCCTCCTTGATTATGGTTCGGATATTTTGTTTCTTTTGGGCTACTTTTGTCATAGTGGTTCCTTCTGCTTCTGGATGTTTGGGCCGGACGGAGTGGCCGAGCAGTTCTAGGCGCTTCAGTCTGGCACTGCGTGACCTCTAAGGTCACAGGTTCGAATCCTGCCTCGGGCATGGATATGTGTGATGTCCTTAGGTTAGTTATGTTTAAGTAGTTCTAAGTTCTAGGGGACTGATGACCTCAGCTCTTAAGTGCCATAGTGCTCAGAGCCATTTGAACCATTTGGATGTTCGAAACACCGGACCCTGAAGACGCAGTGCTGTCTGCCGGTTCCGCCTTGCCTGAGTTATTCCACTGTTGTATTGAATAGCAGACGTTAGGTAGATTTTGCAAGAGTGCTGGTCTGCGTTTAAACTGTCACTAGTTTGAGTTGCCATCCGGTTAAGTGAATACATCTTTTGGCTGCCTGTCTCATCGTTTACGAAGTGGAGCTACTTTCCCAGGTCGATCCTTAGAGCACTATCTGAGGCCCTTTTCTCTCTTCATTTTGTCAGATTGTGATGATTCTTTTTTTAAAAATATATTTTAATTTTGAATTATTACTGTTTGGGCCTTCAGCCGACAAAGAGTTTGAATTTCTAGTTAATAAGGCCTTCAGCCGTGAGTGTAACTTGTCTTAAGAAATTATAATTACACAAAATTTCTTAGCACTGAAATGTTGATGATTGTTCTTTAAATAGCTCTCGAAGAAGTTTAATTGCTTCTCAAAAATTTGTTATCCAGGCCTTCAGCCGTCCAACGTTTCTTGAGTTGTTACTATTGGGACCTCCGGCCAACAAATAATTTGAATTTCTTGTCAATAAGGCCTTCAGCCACGAGTGCAACTCTCTTAAGAATTTTTTAACTAGGCATTGTGTCTTAAGAGCCAAATTTGATAACTATTCCTTATTGTCAACTTTATTTCCAATTGTTTCCAAATAAAGTGTATGTGATTTAAAAATCAACAGAGCAACCAACGGTAACTGATTATGACCCCGTCCATACAGAATCCTGCCTCTCTCTAAGTACCAGGTCTCAATAACAATGACGACGCCTCTGCGTGTTAACTACTGCGGACAAGAGACGTACCGACTGTGTTGGGAACAACCGAGCATCGACGCTGAGCGGGTACAACAGCATCGCGTCTGCCACTGGATTTGGCTGGAGGGGACGCTTGAACAATTAGTGTGGGACAAGGAACGAGCTAAGCTGCGCAGGTGACGTCCCCAAAGCTGAGCAGGGATGAGAGCTGGTGGCTGTCAATTAATAGATAAGAGACGCCGAATGAGCTTTGGTAGGAAAAGGACGCGTCACCTCGACATCACTCCAGGTGCCCACGAATGAAAACACCAGCTCTGTGATATGATGATATAAAGTGGATCATACACCTCCAGATGCTTTATTGCTGAATTGTGTCCACTCTCAGTTAAACTGGTTAATGTTCTGTTTTGTATCCACGGGTTTTGGTATATTATAATAACTGTTAATGTTTTTCCTAATTTGTTGTTCTGAATGTACTATAATTCGACGTGCACTATGGGACCATTGGAATTACAATCACTCATTTCAGTAAAATACACTGTGGTTGTTTTTCTGTCTTAGCGTACATGCAAATGTCTATAAAGTAGTGTTTCTGCTGTCTCTGCTTTCTGCAGGAAATCAGGTCACTTATGGTTGCACATTAAGATTATGTATCACTGAAGGTAAAATGTTCTAGGATACTAGCCTGCTTCATTTATCTCTTCACTTTATTCAATTGATGTTTCGACTCCTCTTCTGGTATCTTTTTCTGGATCTTAGGTGTTAACTCTTAGGTGAACACTGTACAAGGCAGCGTCGGGCGTTATCCTGCATTTACGCAGAAGAAGTGGGTTTATTCGGTAAAGTTCCTCTAGTTATCATTGGTAGGCCCTCGTAATTGGGAAAAAGGCCGTTTTCCTGTGCTAATGCTGAAGTTCTGTTAGTGGGTATAATTGCAAGGCTACTGTCTATCGTCTGTGGTTCATCGTACCTGAGTATGAGTGAATCAGGATAATCAAAGAAAAAGGGAATATTAATCAAAATATTATTGTTGTGCCATAGAGGTGTCTTCCTGGAAACTGTTTGTATTCCTCCCTCACCGCGATTCCGTGATCATTTCTTTGATGGTGGGAGGCCACAAAGCCAGAAGCCGATGACGGTCTTCTGTGTTGTAGTTACGTTCATTCTTGGAAACCAAGATACCGTCTCTCTCGTAATTTTTCCTATAAATGTTGGTTTCGTTAGCTATCATACATAGGTTTTTGAAATCACTGTCATGGCTTGCAATTCTTCTGATGTTCCACTGCAGCAGATCTCACACTTAGTTTTAACTATAAGTGGCCTGCGTAATCCTTTATACAATCTTTTACAGGTCTTTATGTAGCTCCCATATGCACTCCGCCATAGCCAAAAGTCACTTAATCGACTCCATCAGTGTGGAGGAAATCAGGTGTGTCCATTTTACGTCGTAAAAGTTGTTGCAAATTTTTATTGAAAAAGTAGTGTGTGTACCATTGTTCCCTAGAATTCTGCTGACGTGGTCAGTAACACGAGAAATGTCAGAGCGAGCAGGCTGTTCCTCAATGAGATTTTCACTCTGCAGCGGAGTGTGCGCTGATATGAAACTTCCTGGCAGATTAAAACTGTGTGCCGGACCGAGACTCCAACTCGGGACCTTTGTCTTTCGCGGGCAAATGCTCTACCAACTGAGCTACCCAAGCACGACTCAGGCCCCGTCCTCACAGCTGTACTTCTGCCAGTACCTCGTCTCCTACCTTTCAAACTTTACAGAAGCTCTCCTGCGACCTTGACGAACCAGCACTCTTGAAAGAAAGGATATTGCGGAGACATGACTTAGCAACAGCCTGGGGGATGTTTCCAGGATGAGATTTTCACTCTGCAGCGGAGTGTGCGGTCTTGCGCCGCGAAAGACAAAGGTCCCGAGTTCGAGTCTCGGTCCGGCACACAGTTTTAATCTGCCAGGAAGTTTCAGGCGGTTCCTCGTCCATTGTGTTAGAACAACCAAAATTTCTTTCGAAAGCCCTGTCTATGGCCAAACCATCGTAGCCATTGGCCATTGTCTTCTTTAAAAAATCCAACTTCGACTCCAAACTGTTAGTACCACTGATGTGAAAGATACGTGCTGGTGGAGTGCTGATCACTGGTTGCTTCTGGGCTGGGTGATGACATTTAAATATCTATTTAGGTTAGTAATCTGTCCATACACTCTTTCCTAGAGTTCTGGAAGGTCTTCTATGTACCAACACATGTAAAACGAGAGAGCGACCTTATACTCTACCTCAGATGTGATGATGAGTTTGGCTTGCATCTTATTTAAGAAATAAAAGAATTTTTGAAACTCTACATTGCCTTATGGCCAACAAACAAATAAATCATCCACATAGCAGAAACCATAAGAACATTTGAGTGGCGCATTACGTAATGGGTGTTCCTCTAAGGGTTCCGTTTAAATGTCAGCGGCTACTGGTGAAAAAGATGGACCCATAGCAACACCGTCGGATTTTTCGCATAATTCTCCTCCGTATTTTAAATAGCTCGGTTGTAGACATACTTCGTTCAGGCCACACACGTCTAATGCAACGTTCTCCCCTCACATCTCCTTAGCACCCTCAACGGTGATTTTAATAAATAAAAATTTAATGTCAGTGCTGTCACGAGTGTCACTTGTAGCCGTCTGCTCAATTATCACTGCTCAGCCACTAAATGTGCTGCTAAATTAACTTTAGGGAGAACTGCTAGTCATTCGAGAAACGATCGCTCAAACACATAGCTACATGGAAGGGAATATATTTTAGGTATCAACTCTCACCCTGCACTCTGTCCGTCTGAAAGCATGTAGTGCTATCTCTAAACGCTTCCGCTGAGCCTTCTCTGCCATACCTCCAGCGTGAACATTGTCGCCCTTCGTAACGTACGGCTGTACAATTCTCCATGCTGTTAGATTACAGCGTGGACCTTAGGCCTGTAAACTCCTTAATTTACGATTACGTTTTCATTAACATAATAACTCTGATGTCATCGAGTGTTATGCGGTATGGGTTACAGGCTACATATGAAGAAGCGACGAATGCACTTAGCTGGCATCGTAACAGTTCATATGAGCCACTGTTCTCTCCGTTGTTGGTGAAACCTTCAGCGTTCAAATAACTTTGCTTCAACAAATTTGCTCTTTGCAAGTTCATATTGAAACTCGTACTTGGCCGGCCGCTGTGGCTGAGCGGTTCCAGGCGCTTCAGTCCGGAACCGAGCTGCTGCCACAGTCGCAGGTTCGACTCCTGCCTCAGGCATGGATATATGTGGTGTCCTTAGATTGGTTAGGTTTAAGTAGTTCTAAGTCTAGGGGACTAATGACCATATGTGCCACAGTGCTTAGAGCCATTTGAACCATTTGAACTCGTACTTTATGGGGTTAGAAAGCTCTAGCAGACGGGTGCCTTGTGGTCCACGGGTGGCTTCTTGGGCTACTAATCACAAACTCCTTGGTCCAATGTTCGAACTCTGCCACTGATTAAATCTCGAGTAGAAAAATCTCGTCAGCAACGGAAGTTGAAAGTGTTGGCGTAAAGAGGCACCCTCGTTGTGCCAACAGACTTATCAAATTGGGCGCAGCAGCATTGCAGTAGAAAACTGCCCATAAATGGCGGAATAACCAGCAATGATCAACGATCTAAGGAATCAGAAGGTAATGGAAACCTCTGAATTAAAATTACACGATATGTACCTGCAGCACATGAGCTCAGTCACTGAAAAAAATGATCTCCCCAATGCAAAAAAGGTGCTGTATTAGCCCCACTCAGAACTCTCTGAGGGAACTAGCATATAGGGCATGACTGTGAGAAAAAGGCCGAATAACTAGCTCGACACGCCGGCCGGGGTGGCCGAGCGGTTCTAGGCGCTACAGTCTGGAACCGCGCGACCGTTACGGTCGCAGGTTCGAATCCTGCCTCGGGCATGGATGTGTGTGATGTCCTTAGGTTAGTTAGGTTTAAGTAGTTCTAAGTTCTAGGGGACTGATGACCTCAGAAGTTCAGTCCCATAGTGCTCAGAGCCATTTGAGCCAACTAACTAGACATATTATTATATGTGCTGCAGTATGGAATGATGTGGTTAACAAGGAAAATCTGAAAAGAGAAACACAAATACTCAATCAGAATACAATGGGGTTCCACGAAGTGAAATGGACAGAATGTAAGGCTTTGTGGTTTGTTAGGCGAATAAGGGGTAATACTAGGTGTCTCAAAACGAATGACCCGATTTTAAATAGAATTATTTATTAGGAAGAAGGGCTTAACACCAACAAATTGCATGTTAAATTAATCAGAAAAAACAGAAGTCTACAAAAATCCATCATAAATGTTCAATATGTCTTCCATTGGCTGCACAGGCGACATCTAGCCGGTAGCCGAATTCATCCCAAACTGAGTGGAAGGTGTCTTCTGTCACTGAAGCTACAGCAGCTGATATTTTGGTTTTTAGGTCATCAATATCACAGGATAAGAGAGGAACGTAAACACATTGTTTAACATATCCACACAGGAAGGAATCACATGGCGTTAAGTCAGGGGACCTAGGAGACCAAGAATGTAAAGCCTGGTCTCGCAGTCCTATACACCCTATCCATTGTTGAGGCACGTTGTCATTGAAGATACTGCACACGTTGTTGTGCCAGTGCGGTGGTGCTCCATCTTGCTGACAGGTGAAATACTCAGAGTCAAGTTGTGGGAAAATCCAGTTCCGTAGCATTGCAAGATATGATTTTCCTGTTACGGTTTCTTCCTCAAAAAAGTAGGATCCATAAACCTTGCTTTCGGA
Source organism: Schistocerca serialis cubense (assembly GCF_023864345.2). Taxonomy (NCBI): domain Eukaryota; kingdom Metazoa; phylum Arthropoda; class Insecta; order Orthoptera; family Acrididae; genus Schistocerca; species Schistocerca serialis. Next base: position 724,088,021 of record NC_064642.1, read on the forward strand.
AACCACAAAAAAGTCACGTTCGTGTTCAATTGTTTCAGGATTTTCGAGCATCCATATATGCAAATTATGATGGTGAACCTTACTGCCAATGTGGAAAGTTGCCTCATCACTGAATATCAACCACGTAATAAGAGTGTCATCTTCCACGCCCTCTAGAATAGCATTGCTGAAGTCCGCTCGCTTCACTCTGTCAGTATCACGAAGAGCTTGTACCAGTTGTAATCGGTGTGGTTTGAGGGCTAAATGACGCCATAACACACGCCACACTGTAATGCGCGGTAACGCAAGCTCTTGGCCAGCACGACATGCAGACTTGCGAGGGTTCCACTCAAATGCTCGTCGGATTTGTTCCACTGTTTGTTCAGGAACGCGTGACCAGCCAGGACTTTTGCCTTTACAAAGGCACCCTGTTTTTTCAAACTGTTTATACCACGGTCAATTGTTCTTTGGTGATGGTTATTTAGCAGGAAATCGATTATGAAACGTGCACTGATCTGCGATCTCTGACTGAGTACGACTAAATTCAGTAACACATTACGCCTTCTGTTGCGCGGACGCCATATTGCGCGAGACCGGCTGCACGCTCCAGGTCAGCGCTGTTAGCGGCATCTAGCGGACTTTGTTCTGAAACTCTAGAACACGCCGATTACATCTTGCGCTGTTTCAGTTACCTAGTGACATTTGTCTCAATATTATTAGGAGTTAAAATCGGGTACATTTTTTTGGGACACCCTGTATTAGCAACAGAAGAAAATGGTGTAACAAAAGAAGGATTCGTTATGAATAAGAAATGGTGTATCTGAAAAAAGAATCTTCATGAACTGGAAGGCCTAGTGCAGTGAGTGAATTACCTTGAGCAGTTCAGTGACCGACGTCAACAACCATATTTCGAGTACCATGGGAATACATGCCGATGTCACAAGCAGACGTTACCCTAAGGAGGGTGTGTCATGGTACAGAACGGATAATTTGATAGTCACAGTTGACTGTACACTGTGCTAGTGGAAGGAATACAATACACAGCTATGAAAGAATATGGGATCATCAGCGGGACTCATATGAGAGAACGATTAATTAATTCTGCAATAAATTTCAGCCAGTTATAGCGAATACAGTGAGACGGTCCATAGTCGATTGCAGAGAGTTTTGCGACGTATCGCTTCCCGCGAGTTGGCGAGCGTGCGGCGCCGAAGCGTAAAGCCGTCGGCACACGGAGCGTGCATCCGAACGTTGTGCGTTGAGCGTGCCGAGTTTCTGACGTCATGGCGTGGAATAGCACGTTCGGGAGTCTTTCCGAACGTGCAGAGCAATATCTGGCATGTCAGATATTCTGAGAGTGCGTCTGAGCGTTGACTAATGAGATGGCACAACGCCACCGACGTCACACGCACGCCGTCTCCCTTCAGTGCAGAATTGTGAAGCGCCATATTGGCGTTCATTTCAAGCCTATATGTACATTTGCCGTTTCTGAGCACCAGCAAATTGAGAATCACTGGAAAACCCGTTGTTAGTTGTGTGATTCGTTCCAATAAAATGATGAGAAACATCATATTCGTGGCAAAAGAATCGTTGTAACTTGCGTATTATGAGAGTAGGCTATTTGAAGGCAGCGATAGACTGAAGATCCACCCAAAACGCATTGTTCTTGGTACAATTTGTTATAATTAAATTTCAGTTAGTATCATAATTATCTACTATTAACGTGTATAGCATGGGGTAAGACATAATGATTAAGGAGAAGTGCTGAACTGTTGGTTTAGATGCCGGCACGGTAGCTCAGCGTGTTCGGTCAGAAGGCTACGTGCCCCCTGTAATAAAAAAAAAAGCTGAGTTAATCGATCATCAACGAACTTAAACGGATGTCTTACGACGTCCGCCCCGAGCAGATACAACGAACAAAAGCGAACAAAATGAGATAAAAAAAGAAGCGTAATCAGTAGTGTGTCTGTCTAGATACGAATTTTCGTTGAGGCGGTGGTTCGCTCGTAACACTCCCGTATTTTTTTTCCTAACATTCGCGTTTTTATTAGGTTCTGATACTTCATCACTAGTTCAATATAAGTATATGCTATAATATTTGATATTATATAAATATAAGTTCACCTTTTTCTGAGGGGTGACTGTTCGATTGGCTTAATCTACAGGACAGCTTGCGCTACTTGTATAAAGATATTTTGCTCCTTTTTCTTGTACAATTTGTAATTCACATGTTGCAAAGATTCTGCTTCTGGGTAGGAACAGTGATCAAGTAAGACTGATATTGGGGTTTTATTAAAATGTGGGAATGATAAAATAATGTTTATCTTATGATGAGAAGTATTCCAAATTTGCACCGCACTGTTTGTAATGGAACTTTTATAATCATGTGTCCTTATTGATTGGACATGGTACTTTCGTTTTCGTGGACGATGGAGTAAATGTGCGTTTTAATAGAGCTAACGTGGGAATTTTAAGTGCGCCCATTGAGTAAAAAGTTTGATCTACGAACTAGAAACATCCCTCAACTGCCGCTGGTGTGCGTTGCGATCGCGTATACCATGTTGGGGCCCACGTACCGTATGCACAAGTGGCATCGTTCCTCAGCGTTCAGCAGCACGTTAAACTTGGCACACTCAGCATTAACGTTCGGCAGCACGGTCTGTGTGCCGACGGCTTTACGGAGGAAAGCGTGGACCGATGGAGATAGCTGTGGACGGAGAACTGAATGTGGTGGTTTATCACCGAGGGAAGGGCGGCGCATAGTCGAAGCTGAGTTCACGATAGGCACGAGGTAGTGTGGTGCTGAAGTATGCTTTGAAACTTGTAGTGGACAGCAGTGGACCCCGTGCAATGTTGTAGAGTGCTATTAAGCCTGGTGTGTACGGGATTACATAGAGATATGGCACTCGGCGTGGAGGGTGGTCCGCTTTGCAGCAGGTGGAGTTAGCCACTGTACCCTACTGGGCGGCGAAATTTGTGGCTCGCTAAGTGCAGGGTACGACCAGAGTTAATCCCCTTTACTTGCTGTCACATTGGAGAGACGTTGTGAGCTGATGGAAATTTATCTTTCTGACTGAACAGAACTGAGTTTTGCCTAGGCATGATCTAGAAGTACATTTGCCTGTGATTTAACTGTTTTGTGTGTTCCTAACTGCAATGGGCTTCGTTACCCTTACAAATAGGTGTTCTGTTTTCATATGTGTGTCAAAGTTACTTTTAAAGCATGTCTGTGATTTTCCGTTTTACCAAGTTATTTTAAGCGAACCGAGTTTATGGAAACACACTCGTGTTCAATAACTCGAAATTAGTAATCATTGGCCCATTAGCTTATCACAGCAACCGTTCACTAATTGTTTGTTATTGGACGGCCATTGTTAGAGTGTGTTGCCTTTTTTTAAAGTGAAGTAACTGCTGAGTTATTTTGCGGCGCCATGAAATGACGCCCTGTATATTTTATTTAAAATTGCATGTTAAAGCTTCCTCATTATGAGCTTTTTTTTTATTAATTATGGGTACTGCCATTGTGTTTAACATACCCGAGCTCAGAGCTGGTTGTGGGATTGTGAAATCTTAACTTTTGTTGTTACATACATGCTCGTTTATTGTTTCAGATGACGGCCCCTGGTAGCTGAGTGGTCAGCGTGACGGAATGTCATAGCTAACGGCCCGGGTTCGATTCCCGGCTGGTTCGGAGATTTACTCCGCTTAGGGACTGGGTGTTGTGTTGTCCTTATCATCATAATTTCATCTCCATCCACACGCAAGTCGTCGAAGTGGCGTCAAATCGAAAAACTTGTACCAGGCGAATGGTCTACCCGACGGGAGACCCAAGCCACACGGCATTTTCATTTTCATTGTTTCAGATATTTCCTGTACCAGCCTGTAATCAGAGTGTTCATGACAAGACAGGCGTTCGCTTTTAGCATAATGTAGCGCATGGGGACATTTTGTGCCCGTCTGTAACTGCCTTTGTAATTAAAACCGTTATTTTGGCTGCGGCTGTTTTCGTGGTGGTAACTTGCTATGGCACCAAACTGCTGAGGTCATCGGTCCCTAGGCTTAATCTAACTGAAACTAATTTACGTTAAGGACAACACACACACACACACATACACATGCCCGAGGGAGAACTCGAACCTCCGCCGGGAGAAGCCGTGCGAACCGTGGCAAGACGCACAAGACCGCACGGCTACCACGCGTGGCTCTGGGCTGTTAATGCAGTGTGAAACATTGTAATACGGTGTTGCGAATCTAAAATTTTGTCTCTGGGCTTTGTTCCCAGGCATTCACGAGTTTAAATGTTTCTCTTTTGTTCATACTTTTTCTTGCACTGTACTTCAGTTGTTTCACATTTAATCATATATACAGGGTGAATCACCTAATAGTTGCACCGCAAATATATCGGACATGGAAGGCACTATCGATACGCGGTTTTCATTGAATTCCATTGTAGGCAAGGGCACGTATTTCTAGTAGTTACTCATATTTTGAGACGATGAGGAAAGTTCAGCTTTTAGTACCAATTAAAAATTTTTAAATTGAGACGATTCCTACTGGCCGTAAAATCCTAAAATCAATTGTAAATGAGAACGACAGTAGTGTTTGTAACAGGAAGCTAGTGCATCTCGTTTAAGAGATATTGTATTGTGCACATAGTAAACAGCGTCAGCTGTTTGTTGCGTCCTATTGCTTAAGTGTTAGGTAACGATGTTATGTCTGTTTACGTTGTGTTGTGTGTACACTGTCACTGCATTGCGACGGACTTGTCACTTACTATGTGATAGTGAATGAAGTAGAACGTGCTTGGAAGATGGTATTTCCAATTGCCAAAAAGGCGGACGTGCCTGTGATTTATGGTGAATATAGGAAGTACGCTGTTCGTTTGTCTACATTGTACGCCGAAAAATATCCCAATAAACCTCTACCTCTTCAGAAACGGCGTATTACGGCTGCCCGCTCTGCAGTCACCGCTGGAATACTGGAGCGTGTGAAGCAGTCATTGTGTGGGAGACTGAAACCTTGTACAGATGCTAGTGATGGTCATTTTGAGCTATGAGGGTACATTGATTGATTATGTGTCAGATCGAACAGAGCTAATGCATTTAACTTTGTTTGTCTTTCGTTTGTCCTAGCCAATGTCCCATTTAAAAACACGACATTTCCGAAGACATTAACATCTGAGTAGGGTTGCACACACATATGTCTAACTGCCATTCGTTTTATCTACAATATCTAACAACAGCTGTCTATGTTTACAATGTTAAAACTACGACAACTCGTAAACTACTTGCACTAGACCCTGCCTGGTTGTGGTACTGTCAATAGGCATTGTTTCACGTAAATATTTGTACTTTTTAAAATAAATACACATCTAAACCTCATATCACTCTATGTATGCACTGCTTAGGCGGGCCCCTGGTTCGCATTCCAGCTATGGAATCCGCGTATCAATGGTGCCTTCCATCATCGATAGTTTTGCGGTGAAAACTTTACGTGATTCACCTTATGAAGGATAGGGAGAGATTAATATTATACAGAAATCCCAATACAAGGAGGTATGCTTGCAAAAGGGCTGGAGATACAATAAGATACCACCCACATTACGTCACGGTGAAACAAATACTTCGAAAACAAATAATGTCACTTTAGCAGTAATATACGCATGAGCATCTAAGATTTCTTTCTCCTTTAATGGCATATACTAATTCTTTGTGAATGGGACTATGTGTAAGATATATTAATAGTCATGCACTACGAAAAACTTAAGCAGTTAGTGCTATATACTTACGAAGTCTTCTGTGAGCGTATAATTCTAGGGCTCCTTCCAACAGGAAGTAATTGTCACTGCTTACTGCTTCAATGGGTAACTGCAACGCTAAGGAATTATGGAACAGTACTTAATTACTTAGCTGTCAGTGTCACATTGACACACAATGGAACTTACGAGATTAAAAGAGATGGCACTTACACAACTGTGCTGGTGATACATCACTGACACACGCTTTTTGCGTCTGTAATTAATGACGTCAATAAAGACTTCCCACCATTAGTTATATGAGAACGTCTGATAAGAACCTCGAAGAAAAATTCCACAGAGTAACGAGTTGACTAGCACAAATTTAATTGGTCAGAGAGTGGCGCATTTATTGAAAATAACGTCTAAGATGTTTGTTATTATTTACTGTAGAGTAAGTAATGTAGTGGTACACAGGAAAACCATTAAAGTTGTTAGGTATTTTATTTGTACCGCTGAAACATGATAATTTGTACCTTCGGTAGTGCTTATCATCAGTGGCATATATTAAATGAAGAGAAAGTAAGGACTGCTTACACAGCATTAAGTGGAACAATATCCAGATAATACAAACAATAAAATTTGAAAACATTCCTTACACTAATCGACATATGTGAGATGTATTTAAATAAAAATTAAAGTGCACGATTCTGCGCACTTATGTATATACATACAAGGTGGTCCATTGATAGTGACCGTGCCAAATATCTCACGAAATAAGGATCAAACGAAAAAACTACAAAGAACGAAACTCCTCTAGCTTGAAGGGGGAAACTAGATGGCGCTATGGTTGGCCCGCTAGATGGCGCTACCATAGGTCAAACGGATATCAACTGTGTATTTTTTAAAAAATAGGAACCACCATTTTTATTCCATATTCGTGTAGTACGTACAGAAAGATGAATGTTTCAGTTGGACCACTTTTTTCGCATTGTGATTGATGGCGCTGTAATAGTCACAAACGTATAAGTACGAGGTATCACGTAACATTGCGCCAGCGCGGACGGTATTTGCTTCCTGATACATTTCCCGTGTTAAAATGCACCGTTAACCAATTGCGGAAAAGGTCGATATCGTGTAGATGTATGGCTGTTGTGATCAAAATTCCCAACGGGCGTCTGCTATGTATGTTGTTCGGTATCCTGGACGACATTATCCAAGTGTGCGGACCGTTCGCCGGATAGTTATGTTATTTAAGGAAACAGGAAGTGTTCAGCCACATGTGAAACGTCAACCACGACCTGCAACAAATGATGATGCCCAAGTAGGTGTTTTAGCTGCTGTCGCGGCTAATCCGCACATCAATAGCAGACAAATGCGCGAGAATCGGGAAGCCGGCCGCGGTGGTCTCGCGGTTCTAGGCGCGCAGTCCGGAACCGTGCGACTGCTACGGTCGCAGGTTCGAATCCTGCCTCGGGCATGGATGTGTGTGATGTCCTTAGGTTAGTTAGGTTTAAGTAGTTCTAAGTTCTAGGGGACTGATAACCACAGCAGTTGAGTCCCATAGTGCTCAGAGCCATTTGAACCAAGAATCGGGAATCTGAAAAATGTTGTTGTTGAGAAAGCTACATCAACATCTATTGCACCTGTACCACATTTCTGTGCACCAGGAATTGCATGGCGACGACTTTGAGCGTCGTGTACAGTTCTCCCACTGGACACAAGAGAAATTACGGGACGATGACAGATTTTTTGCACGCGTTCTATTTAGCGACGGAGCGTCATTCAACAACAGCGGTAACGTAAACCGGCATAATATGCACTAACGGGCAACGGAAAATCCACGATGGCTGCGACAGGCGGAACATCAGCGACCTTGGCGGGTTAATGTATGGCGCGGAATTGTGGGAGGAAGCATAATTGGCCCCTATTTTATCGGTGGCAATTAAATGGTGCAGTGTATGCTGATTTTCTATGTAATGTTCTACCGATGTTACTACAAGATGCTTCACTGTATGACAGAATGGCGATGTACTTCCAACATGATGGATGTCCGGCACATAGCTCGCGTGCGGTTGAAGCGGTATTGAATAGCATATTTCATGACAGCTGGATTGGTCGTCGAAGCACCATATCATGGCCCGCACGTTCACCGGATATGACGTCCCCGGATTTCTTTCTGTGGGGAAAGTTGAAGGATATTTGCCATCGTGATCCACCGATAACGCCTGACAACATGCGTCAGCGCGTTGTCAGTGCATGTGCGAACATTACGGAAGGCGAACTACTCGCTGCTGAGAGGAATGTCGTTACACGTATTGCCAAATGCATTGAGGTTGACGGACGTCATTTTGAGGATTTATTGCATTAATGTGGTATTTACAGGTAATCACGCTGCAACATCATGCGTTCTCAGAAATGATAAGTTTACAAGGGTACATGTATCACATTGGAACAACCGAAATAAAATGTTCAAACATACCTAAGTTCTGTATATTAATTTAAAAAACCTACGTGTTACCATCTATTGTCTAAAATTGTGAGCCATATGTTTGTGACTATTACAGCGCCTTCTGTCACAAAGCGAAAAAAGTGGTCCGACTAAAACATTCGTATTTCTTTACGTACTACACGAATATGTAATAAAAAATAGGGGTTCCTCTTTAAAAAACGCAGTTGATATCCGTTTGACCTATGGCAGCGCCATCTAGCGGGCCAACCATAGTGCCATCTGGTTTCCCCCTTCAAGCTAGAGGAGTTTAATTCTTTGTAGTTTTTTCGTTTGATGCTTATTTTGTGAAATATTTGGACCGGTAACGTTCAATGGACCACCCTGCATATACGAAGGACTAACCATAATGGTGACAAATAGTTGTATGTTATCTCAACAGTTTTAACGTTTTATAACAAGCATCGCATTGGTATGCTACTGTTGGCGGGATCATAAGCAACCAGGCCTGTTGAGTGGGTATCTTACCCCTGAGCGGCGAAACCGTGGAAATCCAACCAGGGGGGAGTCACAGTGAATAATTGACTCTGCCGCACAACTTTCGAGTCCATAGTTTCCATAAGGCGAAGTACAAAGTACATGTCGTTAGATCTACAAATGAATTGTGTACCATAATCATAAACATAGCATACAGCATTTCCCTACACAATTTTATAAGAGCCACACGTGGCCGTCAGGATTCCCTAATATGAGTAATATGAACAAACGCAGCTGTATTAAGCCCACATACGTTCTCAGTGAATGTGACGAAGAGCTTGAACATGGTTTTGTACATTCTCCATGCTACTTCTGTTTCAAACTCATTCATTAAAAAGGAATAGAGGAGAGAAGTGGATAGAAATTTGTCTCTGTTGTTCTGGATGAAGCAATTGATGCGTTCTCAGTACTTTGCTTACAGCTCTAAGTCGAGTCCATGAAAGAATTTTAAGATTCATGAATATGCACACAGTTACAGTCTGAGGGACGTTTGCATAGTTGGCAGTCTAGAGACTTTGGCATTGCAGTGTTCGTTCTGCGTTATCGCTCAGTGACGGAATTCATTGCTACCGCAAGATATGTCATAGATCAAAGAGTGCATAATGCTTCCCCTCATTTCAGGTCAACGATAAGAACCTCCCCTCTGTCTGAGGAAGTAGAGAAACGACTGCCGAAAGCGCCTGCGACACAGTAGGGTTCAGTGTCTCTTTTGCTTAAAACCATATATAACAGTCACTTTTTGAAGAATATAGTAAATCGAGATGAATTCGACGAAAAAAATAGCCTACCACTCACGGATCTTAAATCTCGAAACCAGGTCTCAATATAGATGTAGTTCTATGTACTTTCGTAGATAGTTTCCATCTCACTGACATATTATCTGATATTTTAAACACCAGAGCGTATGGCACTGGCTAATATGCCACAAAACTGATGATGTCTGAGAATCTTAACATAATGGACATGCAGTGCCAAAATGTTGATGAATCGTTAACTGAATATCCAAGGAAAAATAACTGCTGTCGAAGGAAGTAAGGAAGAATGAAACGTAAATTTCACACACTCGTGTACCAACTATAGAGACTTGCTGTTATCCTTTGAATTTTTACATGTAAGCTTCTCTGATCATTACAAGTAACGTTACCCTTGACATTCATCACAATCACTAGAGACATATGGGTTTTTGTTTTCTCCTGTTTAATATGATTTGTTGAATTTTATTGTGAAATTGGCTTGAGCCTCATCACTCATGCGTAAAACAACTTGTCCTTTTCTCACTTGATATCTTGCGGACAATGGATGAAGGACGAGAGGCCGATTCCTTATTCTCAGATTCCCGAAAAACTTTTGACAAATCACCGCACTGCAGACTGTTAACTAAGGTACGAGCATACGGAAAGAAATCACATATATATGTGTGCCACGAAGAACACTTAAGTAACAGAACCCAGTATGTCGTCCTCGATAGCGAGAGTTCGTCAGAGACAATGGTATCGCCAGGAGTGCCATAGGGAAGTGTAACAAAACTGCTTCTATTCGCTATACACATAACGATCTAGCGGACACTGTAAGCAGCAGCCTCCGGCTCTTCGATGATAATGTTGATGTCTACGGGAAATTGTCGTCGTCGAGTGACTGTAGGAGGATACAAGATGACCTAGACAAAATTATCACTTAGTGTTGTGAATGACAGCTAGCTTTAAACGTAGAAAAATAAAAGTATAGCGTGTTTTTGTTGTTGTTGTTGTTGTGGTCTTCAGTACTAAGACTGGTTCGATGCAGCTCTCCATGCTACTCTATCCTGTGCAAGCTTCTTCATCTCCCAGTACCTACTGCAACCTACATCCTTCTGAATCTGCTTAGTTTATTCATCTCTTGGTCTTCCTATACGATTTTTACCCTCCACGCTGCCCTCCAGTACTAAATTGGTGATCCCTTGATACCTCAGAACATGTCCTACGAACCGATCCCTTCTTCTAGTCAAGTTGTACCACAAACTCCTCCACAATTCATTCAATACCTCCTCATTAGTCATGTGATCTACCCATCTAATCTTCAGCATTCTTCTGTAGCACGACATTTCGAAAACTTCTCTTCTTCTCCAAACTATTTATTGTCCATGTTTCACTTCCATACATGGCTACACTCCGTACAAATACTTTCAGAAACGACTTCCTTACACTTAAATCTGTACTCGATGTTAACAAATTTCTGTTCTTCAGAAACGCTTTCCTTGCCATTGCCAGTTTACATTATATGTCTTCTCTACTTCGACCATTATCAGTTAATTTGCTCCCCAAATATCAAAACTCCTTTACCACCTTTCAGGATCATTCCTGAAATATTTATTTTACCCGTGGATAAAGGAAATGCAACTGTACTGCTTCCATTATCAGAGCACAATCACAAAAATACGACCTACTCGAGGACCCAGCAATCAGAAAACTGAAGGGAGACCCGACCAACAGGGTGAAAAAGAAAACTGTTGAGCTTCTACGCCAGTGCCTGCCGAAGGAAACCGTCAAGAAGCTCCGACCTCGAGCTGCTTCAGCCCCAAGGCTTTATGGGTTACCAAAGGTACAGAAAAATGATGTTCCTTTGCGCCATAACGTCAGCAACATAGGCGCTCCAGCGTATCAGCTAGCCAAATATTTAACTGTGGAATTAAGCCCTCACGTCGGGAAATGTCAGGAATTCTGTACATTTCATTCAACGGCTGCGGGAGCTGCGCCTCCGTAAGCAGGACCTCATGGTAGGCTTCGATGTGGTCTCACTTTTCATCAGAGTGCCGCTGGACGACTGTCTTGATTAGGGAGAAATTCAACCCGACAATGACTAATCTTTTCCAGTTTGTCCTCATATCAACATTCTTTCTCTTCGATGGAAACTATTACGAACTATCGGATGGTGTTGCCATGGGGTGTCCCCTGTCACCGGTGGTAGCAAACTTGTTTATGGAGGACTTCGAAGAGAAAGCACTGGGAACTGCAGCACTGAAGCCTATGTGCTTCTACAGATATGTTGATGACACATTTGTGATAAGGCCACACGGAAGAGAAAAACTTCAAGAGTTTCTCCAACATCTGACTTCTCTGCATCCTAACATCAAATTCACCATGGAGGTGGAAGAGAATGGTGAACTCCCGTTTCTGGACGTCCTAGTCAAGTGAAAAGCGGATGGCACCTTGGGACACAGTGTATACAGGAAAGAAACCCACACTGACCTGTATCTTCACGCAACTAGCTGCCATCATCCTTCACTGCGTTAGGGTGTACTGCAAACACTGGTATACAGGGCACGCGCAATATCGGATGAAGAAAGCCTACAAAGACAAGTTAACAACCTTAAGGACGTTTCCAAGAAGAATGGATACAACGAGAGTCAAATTCTACGTACGTCCAGGCAGAATGCACTAGCCCAGCAGAGAGAGAACGAGGAGGACGAGAAGACAATGGCGTACCTGCCGTACGCCGGCAAAGTATCCAACAAAATCGGCAGAGTTCTGGCTCGGTGTAACATCAGATGTGTCTTCCACCCACCTCCGAAAACGCGTGCTCTGCTACGTACAGTAAAAGATGACCTGAGGCTTCGCAAACCGGGTGTTTACCGTATTCCGTGTAAATGCGATAATTCATACATCGGGCAAACTGTACGGACAATCGAAGAAAGATGCCAGGAACACAGAAAGCACACTGAACGGAAGCAACCTACAAAATCTGCGGTTACGGAACATTACATGGATGATGGAGATACTATGGAGTACGCGAAAACGGAAGTTTTACGGCAGGCCTCGTCTTTTTGAAACTGTGTTATGAAGGAGGCGATTGAAATACGTGTAGCTGACGGGCTGATCAACAGAGACGCTGGGTTCAACCTCAGCAAAGCCTGGGACCCAGCACTCAGCCAATTAAAAGCACAGCGCCGACCCAAAGCGACTTCCGCGCCCGACGAAGGCCACAGGAAATCTGATGGTCCACAGTTTGCATCCAGCAGCCAGCAGCCCTCCCCTCCCCACCATCCCTCCACGCAGGGCCGCGTGCGGCATGACGCGGGGGAAGGGGGGGGGAGTTATTAAAATATAACGGGGAGGAGATTCCGCGGAGACGCTCAGTCTGTAGGTATTACCTGAAGATGACGGCAAGGAACGCTGTCGAAATATTGTGGTTTAAAAACGACTGCACCCGGCTGAAGACCTGAGAACAGTACAAACAAGAATGTAGTCTTCCGCCCTTACTGTTGAATCTATTAATAGAAAAAGTAATGATGAAAATAAAAGAACGGTTCAAGTGTGGGATTCAAATCCTGGTGGAAGGATATCAATGATGGTATTGCTGTCCTCAGTGAATATGAAGAAGAATTGCAGAATATGTAGAATTGAATGAACAGTCGAATGAGTACAGAATATGGATCGAGAGTAAATGGAAGAAATAAAGAAGTTATGAGAAGTACCAGATATGAGAAGAGCGAGTAAATTGGGGATCATGAACTAGCCATAGTTAAGGACTTCTTCTACACAGCAAGCAAATTAACCCATGATGGACGGAGGAAGGAAGGCATTAAAAGCTAAATAGCACTGGAAGAATTGGTATTCCTGGCGAATAAGGTTTACTAGTACCAAATATAGATTTTAACAATACCCGTAAGATTGCATATTTGTAAAACAGAACTGTATAACAGTGACACATGGAATATGGGTATGTAGTGAATAAATTCAGAATAAGGGATTAGTGATTATGTAGTGACAATGGAAAAATGGAATAACGGTTATACCCGGATCAGAATAACATAGTGATTGACGGCTCGCTGTTTACAGGGCTGTTACCATAGCAACAGCCGATCAGAGAAAGCGCTTGGCAGCGTCTCCTGCTCTGTTCAACGCTGTCGAATCTCTGTTGCAGCAGGTAGCAGCTACTGTTGCCGGCTGCAGACGGCGCTCACGGCCGGTAACATAAACAGCTTTGGGCCGTTTCTTCGTATTTTTCGATACGGACTGTTTGAAGTTTCTAGTGGAAGTCTGAAAAATGGTGTGGTTGCCAAACGGTAAGCTCAGCTATCTGGTCATATTTCGTGTGGATGCTTGTCGCGGGAAAACTTCGAGAAGGAGAGATACAATGATGCGACCCTTATTACTTCGCTAGAACGTAGTCCAGAAAACTGCCGTTACCTTGTAGATAGTAAAACACTGTCGTCGAAGTCAGTAAGGGGAAAAACTGAGGACACTCGGTAAAAAGAGAAGGACAGAGCCACGGCTGACAAACTAGGATGCTTTTGAGCAAGATGTTATTCGTCGCCACATGCAGTGTATATGGTTATCACGAGAGAAATGCACATGCAACTATTTACAAAAATAAAGAACTGTGCGTTACTCTTCGCGAAGCAGTTATTCAGTGGCAGCAAGACTTATTTGTCAAGGCCTCGGTTTTCGGTAAAGAAGAACTTATAAAAATATATCCTGGAGAAAGGTGACATCGCAGCGTGGCACTGTCGGTGTTTAGGAAATATTATTAACGTGCCATTTGAAGACATTGTATGGCTGAATAAACTTAGTCATTCCGTTATGAAAGGCGGGACATGTGATAGTACACGTGGAAGTTCTACTGTTCTCGTGGGAATGGGCATAAGAATTATCATCTTGAATGCTGGAACTGCATATGGTTTCGTACCTAAATGTTTCCATCTTTACAAATCGAGAAAAACAAGCAGCTACCACGAGGAGATGAACCACGACAGTTTTATGAAGTGGTTCAAGGAGCACATACTGAAAAACTTAAATCAGCTGTCTGTAATTGTAATGGACAACCCCCATACAACTCCGCTATTGAAGATGAGACTCCGACGATGGCAACTAAACAAGCCGACATTGTTGTTGAAACGTTACTGCCACTTCAACGCCCTCGAAATGATCTAGGGACTGGTTAAACATTACGTGGCAACAAATAACGAAAGTTTTTATTGTGGCAGATATTCAAAGACTCTTAGAGGAAGCAGCGGCACAAATAGCGCTAGAGAAGTCGAGTAGTGTGTACACCTCACAGAAACGGTTCTTAAGGAATCATGGAAAAGTGAAGTGACTGTTGAAGTTTATAAGGAACATATTACTGTATCCTTAGAAATTCCAGTGGCTCTTCTTCAGACCAGAACTGAGATAACGACAATGTCGAGCAAGAAAGTGATTCTCAACTGAGAGGCATTTACCCATTGCCTTAATACGTCGTTATTTTTGAGATCGTTTTTCATACTTTGGACTGAATGGTGTGTACTACAATTGCGCAAGAAATCTCATCTCATTATTAAGGACTACTCCTCAGCAAAGGTATGACACACGACAAACTCATTACAGTGACTGGTAAATACTCAAGCCGATTATATTATTTTAATGTTGTTAGTTATTGCATTTGTATGAACGATTCATATCTATTTTAGCATCACTTTCGTGTCGATTACAACTGAACGTGATTCGTTCTAACTTCACTCCTGGAAATGGAAAAAAGAACACATTGACACCGGTGTGTCAGACCCACCATACTTGCTCCGGACACTGCGAGAGGGCTGTACAAGCAATGATCACAGACACGGCGCAGCGGACACACCAGGAACCGCGGTGTTGGCCGTCGAATGGCGCTAGCTGCGCAGCATTTGTGCACCGCCGCCGTCAGTGTCAGCCAGTTTGCCGTGGCATACGGAGCTCCATCGCGGTCTTTAACACTGGTAGCGTGCCGCGACAGCGTGGACGTGAACCGTATGTGCAGTTGACGGACTTTGAGCGAGGGCGTACAGTGGGCATGCGGGAGGCCGGGTGGACGTACCGCCGAATTGCTCAACAGATGGGGCGCGAGGCCTCCACAGTACATCGATGTTGTCGCCAGTGGTCGGTGGAAGGTGCACGTGCCCGTCGACCTGGGACCGGACCGCAGCGACGCACGGATGCACGCCAAGACCGTAGGATCCTACGCAGTGCCGTAGGGGACCGCACCGCCACTTGCCAGCAAATTAGGGACACTGTTGCTCCTGGGGTATCAGCGAGGACCATTCGCAACCGTCTCCATGAAGCTGGGCTACGATCCCGCACACCGTTAGGCCGTCTTCCGCTCACGCCCCAACATCGTGCAGTCCGCCTCCAGTGGTGTCGCGACAGGCGTGAATGGAGTGACGAATGGAGACGTGTCGTCTTCAGCGATGAGAGTCGCTTCTGCCTTGGTGCCAATGATGGTCGTATGCGTGTTTGGCGCCGTGCAGGTGAGCGCCACAATCAGGACTGCATACGACCGAGGCACACAGGGCCAACACCCGGCATCATGGTGTGGGGAGCGATCTCCTACACTGGCCGTACACCACTGGTGATCGTCGAGGGGACACTGAATAGTGCACGGTACATCCAAACCGTCATCGAACCCATCGTTCTACCATTCCTAGAACGGCAAGGGAACTTGCTGTTCCAACAGGACAATGCACGTCCGCATGTATCCCGTGCCACCCAACGTGCTCTAGAACGTGTAAGTCAACTACCCTGGCCAGCTAGATCTCCGGATCTGTCCCCCATTGAGCATGTTTGGGACTGGATGAAGCGTCGTCTCACGCGGTCTGCACGTCCAGCGCGAACGCTGGTCCAACTGAGGCGCCAGGTGGAAATGGCATGGCAAGCCGTTCCACAGGACTACATCCAGCATCTCTACGATCGTCTCCATGGGAGAATAGCAGCCTGCATTGCTGCGAAAGGTGGATATACACTGTACTAGTGCCGACATTGTGCATGCTCTGTTGCCTGTGTCTATGTGCCTGTGGTTCTGTCAGTGTGATCATGTGATGTATCTGACCCCAGGAATGTGTCAATAAAGCTTCCCCTTCCTGGGAGAATGAATTCACGGTATTCTTATTTCAATTTCCAGGAGTGTATTATTAAAGTACGCTTCCTGTTTCTTTGCTTGAGATATAAATGGTTCAAATGGCTCTAAGCACTATGGGACTTAACATCTGACGTTATCAGTTCCCTAGACATAGAACTACTTAAGCCTAACTAACCTCATGACACCACACACGTCCGTGCCCGAGGCAGAATTCGAACCTGCAACCGTAGCAGCAGCGCCGTTTGCGACTGAAGCGCCTAGAACCGCTCGGTTGAGCAATAGAAATAATAGGAACACGGGATCATTTTATACATAGGAGTGCGGTTGTTGAGCCTCAAGGATATTACGATCCTGTAAAGTGAACTCAATAATGCACTTTAAAATGCGAGATAAGAAGGTATTCGAGTAAGGAACCTCACAGCTATTGCTGCTCCAGCCATACTGAGTCCGCACACACCGGCGAACCTACAACATTGTCACATTCTACGCTCAACTGTACTTCACTGTTAACCACTTTGTTTTTCTGATCCGGGTGGAGAATACTATCCATGAATACAATGATGCTTATGCTACTCAAAAATATTAAATTTAATGTACAGACATTTCTGCATATAAATCCAACCAAGTAGATTAAGATAAAATGCAAGAAGTAGCTGTAAGTTGGTTGAATAAGATAACGTGTATGGAACGTATTACAAACATACATTAAGTAACAGCCCATATGACTATAGTCAGTGAAACGCAGTTGAGGGCACAGTGACATATATCTTACCTGGTACGCTCGATAAGGGTAACCACAGCCTCTGTACAACCAAATTTTTGGTTTGGAAGACGGAAAGGGGAATGTGGCAATTGGTTCCCCACTTTCCTGTCATAGTCTTTTAAAGGCTATTACGCTTTTTTGAGCTCTCGCATAAGCATTTTTCCGTTGGTTTTAATGACTGTTTCAATTTGGAAACATTCGTTCGTCTGAGTCATCCATTAGCTGTGCCTGCCTGAAACAGTTCCTACATTTCATTCCAGACAGTGAAAGACAGCGGACGAGATGTGAAGCATCATGGGAGAGTTCTTGCATACCCCTAGACTGAAGTGTGCTCTCATTTGGGGGCCTGTCCTGGATCCGATTATCAGCGGATGCTTATCGCGACCGTACGGGCAAGATAATGTGGGTCAATCGGAAACTGTCGGTTTAATGTGCATAATGCGGCGCACCTGAAGCGGAACGGCCTCCGTGAAACACGTGGAATAGCAGCGGCCAACTGCTTTCTCCCTCGCCTCAACGGAATGGCAGGCGACAGAGGCTTCGTCACACATCACACAGTCACAAGCGGCAGTGCCACGCATATAGGCAACCATAGTTTCGCCTAGCAGCAGACGACGGCAAAAGACTCAGCGTTAGATATCTGAGCTAAGTGAACACAGCAGTACATTTATTTTGTGTTTATAATGTCAGTGTTTTCGTCAGCCAGAGGTCATTATGAAAACAACAGTGGGCCATGGTGATTCAGTGGCTTGGAGGAAGGCAGGTGGCAAATACTGCGAGTTGACGAAACTCATCGGAGACCTCATAACATCGTTTCGGACCCCATTTTGCCGGATGTGGTGCAGCAACTTGACGTGGCTTGGACTCAACAAGTTGCTGAAAGTTTCCTGCGGAAATACTGAGCCACGCTGCTTCTATAGCCGTCCATAAAGTTCAGTGGGATTCACGTCGGGCGATACAGGCGGCCAAATCATTCGCTCGAGCTGTCCAGGAGGTTATTCAAACAAATCGAGAGCAACTGTGGCCCGGTGACACGGTGCAATGTCATCCAGAAAAATTCCATCGTCGTGTGGGAACATAAAGTCCATAAATGTCTGCAAATGGTGTCCAAGCGTCCTAACATAACCATTTCCAGTCAGTGGTCGGTTCAGTTGGGCTAGAGGATCCAGTCCATTCCATATAAACACGGCCCACACCATTGTGAAGCCACCACCAGCTAGCACAGTCTTGTGTTTAAAACTTGGGTCCATGGCTCCTAGTGATCTGCGCCACACTCTAAGGCCATCATCAGCTCTTACCGACTGAAATCGAGACCACGGTTTTGCAATCGTCTAAGCTCAAAACGATATGGTCACGAGTGCAGGAGAGGTACTGTAAAAGATGTCGTGCTCTTAGCAAAGGCAGTCGCGTCTGTCGTCTGCTGCCATAGAGCATTAACGCCAAATATCAGCGCAATGTCTTAACAGCTATGTTCGTCGTAAGTCGTACAGTGATTTCTGCGAGTATTTCATGTAGTGTTGCTTGTCTGTTGGTACTGACAAGTCAACGCAAACGCCAATGCCTCTTGGTCGTGAAGTGAAGGCCGCCTGCCACTGCGTTGTCCGTGGTGAGAGATAATGCCTGACATTTATTACTCTCGGCACGCTCTTGACACTGCGCTGTGACATTTCGGAAATGGCACGTCCCATGTATCTAGCTCCTTCATTACGATTTGAAAGTCTGTGAATACCCGTCGTACGACCATTAAAACATTACTTGAGTATTTCCTATATAGTCGCATGTACTTTGCGTCACGTGAGTGAAGGGGAGTCGAAACCAGTAGTGACCCATGACGTCATATCAACTTGAGATTTTCTTTTTATAGTTGTCATTCATTTTCAAATTTTATTGGTTATTTACACAGTACGGAATGTAAATGAGTGCAGCATTTAATAGGTAATGAGTTTTAATGAGATAGATAGAAATATGTTCGACATAACAAATCACCTTTTAGCATTACGCATGATTTGTTTTCTCTTTGTAAGAACAAAAACTTGCGTGTTGCTCGAGTGCGCGATCAAGTAGTCGTCGAGTGCGGATCTGCTGTAACTTTCATGAATGAGCATAGAATTATTAATTTACAGCCAGCAGATGATTTAAAAATTATTCTAGGGAACCACGGCCCGACTTTCGTGCAAACAAATCGCGGCATTTAACATGCGCGGCTCGATATCGGGCGTTATCGTCGTGTGTGTGATTCAGTAACATTAACCGCAATTTACGGACATTAGCTTGATAATAACTGTCAAAGACTTATATGAGCGGCATAATAATCTTCTAGATGCTTAAAGCAATCGAGAAGCGATTTACTGTCGGGACACGACAAATATTAATCATTGCGTAGTCAGCTTGTTGATACGTTGCTTAGCAACTCATAAACGGACAGTGATAGAATGATTGAAACGACCTTTTAGGTATTAATGACCACTACACACACATCAGAAACTAATTACTCTATAGTGAGTGACTTTTGGATTAGATGAGTTTTTTTTTTATTTCAGGTAATTGGTATTAATAAACTTCTTTCGAGGTTGAAACTTCATCAATGGTGTCGCGCTCATTCAGATTAGTAGAAGGATAGATAGTACCAGCTACGCTACTATTTATAGTCTTAAAAGAAAAGACAGCACATACCTGTTTTTCTTTTGAGAAATGCTCATATTTCAGCCGTCAGTGGTCTCAAACCAGAGGCACGAGTGATGCTCTCTCACAACACTACGATATCGTGAACCACCACACACATGTGGCCCCTTCCCACTATATTTCTGCATTGAAACCCCTGACATATAGTCGCGGTACGAAGAAGGAAGAAAAGCGAAAGAAACGGAGCAAAGAGAGAAGGGGAGGTCAAACCATAATCATGTCGGAAAGCTTTTAACATGCATCATCTGACTATACATAACAGCTCCGCCACAGCACTGTCATCTTATACAATTCCGAGTTAATGTTGGGGCTTTTCTTCCCCCGGAATTTTTATTTTAGTGCTTAGCCTTACTGGTGGATGGTTTCAATATGCTCTGTGTTTTTATGAAACAAGGGACCGATGACCTTTGCAGTTTGGTCCCTTTAATCTTTAAACCAACCAACCAACAAGTACCACCATAACAGATTTCTTTTTTTCGTGCATTGATACTTTCATCATTGGGATGAGGAATGAAATCACAGAGAAATGTGTTGGATTAGATAAAATTAGATTACTTTTTGTTGATCCAAAAAAGATTGTGGAACTTCTTTATTGTCCGCCGGACTAAGTTGCCGTCTGAACATTGTGGAGGAGAAATGAGCACAAGTGCCGGTTTGCTGTTGCTTGTTACTGACTTTGGTGTTGGATATATATGTCATTTTTTTGTTCTGGTTTAGGGATCATACTGCTTAAGCAAATTAAGTTAGCTATCCCGAGGGTGCGTAACAAGGCACGGGGCACAGCCGGAGAGTAGAGGCCCGTGGGCATCTGGCGCTGATGGAGGAGGCTCGAATGCCGTCGTTGCACCAGCGCGGGCCCGTTTTGTACGCAGTATACACTCGGAAGTTGTCTCGGAGACATTATTTTTTTAATTCTATTGATTTAGATGTTTTAAAAGAAAACGGAAAGAAGGTTGTGGTTATGTACAGTCTTTTTTATGATTCAGATATCGTTTACTGTTACTCCCGTTCTACAGTAAGTAGTTATGCATGTTCAAATCTGTGCCTTTTGATGGAAATGTACTGCATTATCGGTGAGTCAGGGACCATTTTACGAAGCTGTGAAGGGAGACGGGAAATTATTAAGGTCATTCTCTTTTGTGGCTCAGTCATCTATTTCACAGAAAAACAGAAGCTAATGGTGTGAAATTACGTGAGAGATGATTGCTCTCCCCAAAACAGCGAAGTTTAAGCGTGACGTTTTGAAGTGCATGTAAATTATGTCGACCATTCGCAACAGCTCTTGTGACATAGAGAGAGAGAGAAGGAGGGAGAAAGAGAGAGAGAGAAGTACGATGGTAAACGGGTTACAAAGAGTTTTCCTGTGTTTCGTTGCCCTCTCGTACGTTACAGATGTACTTTTCCTCCCTCCCATGCATTAAAACGAACCAACACCAATGATTAATGACATCTTAGCCGTACAACAATCACTGACACGTGACACAAGTTGCTCATGTCCGTGACAGGACTGAGACCCAACGTGTCACAAGAAATTTGCGTCGTAGGTGAATCAGCACCCATCCTATTTTGTGTGATTTGATGTGTTTTGGCAGTAATTTTCGAACAAATTCAGGAGATATCCAAAGCAAATTTGTTTCCACAACTAATTCACATGCACGAATTTTGCAGTGAGGAACTTAGCCAACTAAATCATTTGTGTTGGTTCTCACCAAAATTTCGTATTTGAAGAGACAATTGTCTGGACAGATGCCGTGGAGATTATTTCAGAACCACACAGACATAGTTATAATCTAAGATTCAATATAGAATCTAGATGCAGTGGTTCACAGTCTGCAACTACGTACCAAAGGACAAGACAGGCCTCGTTGGGCATATAATGTAAGTAATAATTGGAGAAGGAGTCAAAATTTATTTGATGGCGTGCCAACAATTTTCAGACAGGCGACTACAACCAAAACAGTGAAATGCTTGGTCTTGAAGAGCAGAGACAGTGTCAATTTCTGATGATGATGATGCTAATACTTGTGGGGCTCTCAACCGCGCTGTTTTCAGCGCCCAAACAAAGTTCCAATCTTTACACATTCCATACTCGCCATTGTCATGAACGATGATGACACGATGTGGATAACACAAACACCCAGTTCCTGAGCGGAGAAAATACCCGACCCGGCTGGGAATCGAACCCAGGACGTGTTTGGGGGCAACCCAGTCAGGGTTGCTGTCCAGCGAGTGCAGCAAGGTACAAATTAGCTGCTGTTTTGGTGTGGCATTGTTTGGGGCCGACGTACGCCGCTGGTGGTCATGGTAGGCGTCGTAACGGCTGTACTATACGTGAATTCCATCCTCCGACCGATAGTGCAACCATATCGGCAGCATATTGGCGAGGCATTCTTCATATAAAACAATTCGGGCCCCCATCGTACACATCTTGTGAATGCATGGGATAGATTGAAAAGAGCTGTTTATGGACGACGTGGCATCTACTTTGCAAAATACAAAGTTAAGCCACAAGCTGCTAAATCTGAGCTCACTGTCCCAATCCCAACCAAACCCCCGTTGACCACATATTCCTCCATCCAATTTCCACCGTCGCAGAAATTATTAAATTCATGAAAATCGTCCTCCAAAACATCCACCCAGTCCAACGACACTCCTTGCTGCCCACTTTATCTTTCATCCCAACTCCCGGGCTACCTACTCCCATAACAAGGTCCACTTCATCTTCACCTGCCTCGACACACTTGTCTAAACTTCTTCCAGTCCTCAGCTACATAAACGAATCTTACCCCTTAGAATTGTGCTACAACAGTACAAAATCCTGTACTAGTACAACAGTTCCTTTCCTACCTTTAGATACCTTTAAATCCATAACCTACTTCAACACGGCATCCATACCTTTATTCTTAATGAAACATTCCTTCAAACCTATCACACCATCTAAACCTTTCCCTATATCCTCCACCACAAAGATAACCCCCTCGTCTGGGCATTGCATTTGGCCAACAGCGGCGAAAGCCTGCATTCCTTTTTAACACAATTTTTCGTTCTAGCACTCTGTTCTTGGCCTTCCACTCTTATTGTTCGCTCTTGGTTCCTCTTACATACTGTACATTACCCGACTCTCCCTACAGCTTACCTCTTTCCTATACAGAATTTCGAACATCTTATACCATTTGACAATGTGGAACACTTCTTAAACGTCAAAAAATCCTTTGAAAGTGTCTTGATTTTTCTTCAGCCTTGTTTGCATTATCAGCCGCAACGTCATAATTGTCTCTCTGCTGACTTTGCCTTCACTTAAGGCGAACTGATCGTCATCTAAAACATTACAAATATTCTTTTCTGTACTTCTATATATTAATCTTGTCAACTACTTGGATACATGAGCTTTTATTCTGATTGTGCAATAATTCTCGCAGTCGTCGGCTCTTGCAATATTCGGGATTGTGTGGATAACATTTTTTTCAAGTCAGATGGTATATCGCTAGTCTCACACCATCTACGCACGAACATGAATAGTCGTTCCGTTGCCACTTCCCCGAAATATTTTAGAAATTCTGATTGAATGTTATCTCTTCGTTCCACCTTATTCGATCTTACGTTTTCCAAAGCTCTTTTAAACTCTGATTCTAATACTGCATCACTATCTCTTCTATATCGACTCCTGCTTTTTCTTCTATCATGTTGTCAGACAAGTCTTCCCCTTTATAGACGCCTTCAGTGTACTAGTTCCACCTATCTGCTCTCTCCTCTGCATTTCATCTCTACCTTATACAACGATCCCTTCAAATCAACTTCAATCAGTTTACATCCTGGTGTAACCAATGGCTGCTCAAGATCAACTCCTCCAAACCGCATTCATTAGTTACAGGACGAACCATCCGCACACTTAACGTTAATTTCACCGAAGGTTGTTTTGACTTATCTACATGCTGAGTTAGTCTTTCCGACAATCATTTCTTTTTTGATTTCTCCACATTTGTCATGCAGCTCTTTCGCCTTAGCATTCTTGCAATTCCTGTTTATTTCATTCCTAAGTGATTTGTGTTTCAGTATTCCAAGACTTCCCTGAACATTTTGTACTTCTTTCTTGCATCGATCAACTGAAGTGTTGCTCCTGTTACCCATGGTTTCTTCGTACCTGTGTTTTTCCTTCAATCTTCTGTGATTTCCCTTTTTAGAGATTTCCATTCCTCAACTGAACTGCCTACTCAACTAATTCTTATCGCATTATGTATAGCTTCAGAGAATTTGAAGCGTACTTCTTTATTCCTTTGTAATTCTGTGTCCTAGTTCTTTATGTATTCATTCTTCCTGACAAATCTCTAAAACTTCAACCTGTTCTTCATCACTATTAAATTATGATCTAAATACATACCCGGTCTTGGGTATGCCTTACAGTTCAGTATCGCATTTCGGAAACTCTGCCTACCATGGTGTAATCTAACTCAAATCTTACCGGCCTCTTCCAAGTATACCTACTACTCTATGATTCTTGAACAGCCTATTCGATATTATTATTTGAAATTAATTTCAGAACTGAGTTAGTCTTTCTCCTCTCTCATTCCAAATATCAAGCCCCTATCTTCCCATAAGCCTTTAGCTAACCTCTTCCCATTCTACCGCTTTCCTATCCCTCCTGGATATTAGATTTTCATCTCCCTTTACATAATGCATTTTCCTTCAGTACCCTCAGCCACTGTCGGTATCTTTTCATCTTTGCCTTGAGACGTCGGCATGTATACCTGAACTATCGTTGTCAGTATTGGTTTGCTGTCGATACTGATGAGAACAATCTTATCACTGACCTGCACACAATAACACACTCCCTGCCGTACCTTCGTATTCATAGCCAACCCTAGTCCCGTTATACCGTCATCTGACTAGAATTCCTGGCCTTCATTCCATTTCACTTCACTGACGCCACTATATCTAGATTGAGTCTCGGCATTTCTCTTTTCCGGTTTTCAAGTTTCCTTACTACGTTGAAACTTCTGTCATTCCACGTTCCGACTCGTAGAACGTTATTCTTTTGTTGGATATTCATCTTTTTTTTCATCTTGTATGTGTTCCAAGCTCTAGAGACACTCTTCTAGTTAACTATGTCAGACTTATTGCATCCTTCCTATCTACTCGCCCTTCCTTTGTCACTATTAAAAAAGCCAATTAGCGTACCTTATATACCACTGCAATTGTGCCCCAACACTTTGTCTCTTCTCCTATCTTTTATCTCCTCTACAATGTCGACATGCTCAAACCACCATTTACCGGTCCATCTCCTTCGGTATGCTGATGACACCGTTTTTATCTATCTCTACCCTACACTCCAGGAATCCTAACGATCCCTCCAAATCAGCTTCAATCAGTTTAGATCGTGGTGTCACCAATGGCTGCTCAAGATCAACTCCTTCAAATCGCATTCATTAATTACAGAACGAACCACCCGCACTTTTAGGCTCCATGACTTCTATCTTACCATTTATGACTATCCTATCACGGATACACTAAGACTCGTCCAGCAAGGAACGTTGATACCTACCCTATAGGAAGCCCACAATAGACTAAAACTATGGTCAGGCTAAAGTTTGGGAATATACTTTTGCACCATTTTCCACACTTGTCCCAAACTTTTTAACATAATTACCAACCAAAGCGATGTTGTTCAAACATGGAGGAGATACAGAGAGACAGGAACTGTCGATGACATGCCTCACTCAGGCCGCTCAAGGGCTACTACTGCAGTGGATGACCGTACCTGCGGATTATATCTCAGAGGAACCCTGACAGCAACGCCGCCATGTTGAATAATGCATTTCGTGCAGTCACTTCCTAAGTTAAAGGCGTAGTCCATCTTTGCAACCACACACCATGTAGCTCTGTACAGGTGGGTCCAACAATATGCCGAATGCACGGCTAAGGATTGGCATCACGTTCCCTTCCCAGAAGAGTGTCCCATATGCTATCAACCAGACAATCGTCGGAGACGTGTTTGGAGACAACCCGGTCAGGCGAACGCGTTAGGAACACTGCCCAGCGAGTGCTGCAAGGTGGAGGTTCCGTGCCCTACTGTTATGGGGTGGCATTATGTGGGGTCGATGTATGCTGCTGGTGGTCCTGGAAGCGCCATAACGGCTGTACGGTATGGGAATGCTATCCTTCGACCGATAGTGCAACCATATCGGCAGCATATTGGTGAGGCATTCGTCTTCATGGACGACAATTTGCGCCCCCATCGTGCACACCTTGAGAATGACATCCTTCACGATACCGACATTGCTCGACTAGAGTGGCTAGCGTGTTTCATAGACATGAACGCTGTCAAACATGCCTGGGATAGATTGAGAAGGGCTGTATATAGACGACGTGCCCCAACAACCACTCTGAGGGATCTACGCCGAATCGCCAGTGAGGAGTGGGACAATCTGGACCAACAGTGCCCTGATGCACTTGTGGTTAGTATGCAACGACGAACAGAGCCATGCATCAATGTAAGAGGACGTGCTGCTGGGTATTAGAGTTATCGGTGTCTACAGCAATCTGGACCACCACATCTGATGGT
The DNA here is from genome assembly GCF_023864345.2 of Schistocerca serialis cubense. NCBI lineage: Eukaryota > Metazoa > Arthropoda > Insecta > Orthoptera > Acrididae > Schistocerca > Schistocerca serialis. The sequence continues at coordinate 724,114,569 of NC_064642.1, forward strand.
CTCGCTATGTGGTGGTACAACATGCAATGAGCGGTTTTCAAGAGCAATAAAAAGAGCAGAAATGATGTTTATGTTGATCTCTGTTCCGATTATCGGTTCCAGAACTCTCGGAACCGAGGTGATGCAAAACATGTGTGTACACGTTGAGAATAAAATATGACGCACCGTGGAAGGCTTACCCGACACAGACGGAAACCGGCAGTTGTGATGTACATGTACAGACACACAAATCCTTACAATTCCAGAAAAAGTGGACTATTTATTCAAGAGAAAGAGCGTCACAAATTTAGCAAGATAAAAAAGTGTTGTGTTCTCTGATCCTTATGCAGGCAACTATTCGGCTTGATATTAGTTGACAGAGTCGTTTGCCATAAAGAGCTACAAAACTGAACGTAGAATATTCTCGACCTGATAACAATATAAACGGATAACAAGAAATGTGACATGCTATGAAAAGAAATGGTTCTCAGACCATCACTCCTTGTTATCGAGCTGTAAGGAGGGCGACATTCAGGTGGTATCACGCCATAGTCTGGGGTTCTCCAGATATGTAACAACAGGCCAAGGATGTGCCTTGAGACGCGCCAGATGGTGTTGGGAGAGCAACCTCACGGTCGCCCGCCATACCGGCCGACAACCATCAGTGTTGGCCTGGGGTGCCACTTCTTTTCATATCAGGACCCCTTTGATTGTCATCTGCGGCACCCTCTGAGCACAGTGGCACATCGATTATATTCTACACCCCATTTTGTAACCCTGTGATGACAAACCATCCTGGGCCCTCACTGAGTGTAATAATGCCCAACTGGATAACAAGTATTTTTACAGCTAGTCTTTGTGCCTGCTCAACCCTACGTTGGCCAGTAAGCTCGCCATATCTCTCCCCAACTGAGAGCATTTGGAAAAAGTCACGAGTGTCCTCAAACCAGCTTGGGGTTTTGATGATCCAGCTCTCCAGCTAAGTAGAATGTTGCACGACAGATATCTGTCAGAAGTACATCCAGAAACTCGATCAACCAGTGCCAATAAAGCCGAATAAGTGCCTGCGTGAGGGCCAGAGGTGGACCAACACATTGTTGAGTCCCTCAATTTGTGAACCTCTATCTGTTGAATATGTCATCCAATTATTCTATAATTTTAATCATTTGTATGTCTGCACATGTAGACCACTTCTACTTATTTCCATCCCATCCAACCCATCACGCCTCTATGGCGTTAGTTGGGTGGGATGGTTGAGTTGCAGCATGCTGTTGGATATGATCATCCCCGACTCAGTGATACCATGTTGCTTCAACTGAGTTGAACTGCGTTGTCAGTAAATGATAATCCACAGTCTGGATGGGCCGCTATCCTGCCGCTTTCGAATTCAGACACCTACTGGCAGTCGTTTCTCATCCTTGTACGAGGCATAACATGATGTTCTAAAACTAAATGCACTCAGCTGTGATTTTTGAACGAGAAAGCCTCATTGTGTGCTGAATATTGACGGCGTTATTCCCATATGCTTTATGCACTTGTGCTGAAATTGTAGTCATTTGCTTTTACAAACATTTCAGTTTAACCCCCATTGCACTCCACCTTCATGGTGTCGAAGTTTTAATGACTAAATGACTAATAGAGAATGAGACGTTTCATACAAAACTTCATCGGAAAAATGAACGTTTTTAATGACATCGTTGGAAAGCATGGATATGTCGTTGAACATAGAAGGGGTGGTGGAAAAATATGTGAAATACTTTCACAACAACTAGTCCAAAAATGTAAAATGAAAAGATCTAGTCGTAACTTTGAGAATAGAGGTGTCTGCAGTACCTGAAATGACGAATCTGAGGAGTAGGATGTTGTAGGTCGACATGAAGGAGATGAAGTTAGAGACGACCCTCAGATCGAAAGTGAACACCCCCAGCAGCCTGCTCGTGGAACGACAAGAGGTCACCAGCAGCGCCAGCAGACGCACCTCTGGGTGCGTCGTGCCGACCCACGTCCGTCCTATCAGTAGTAGCTGGGAACACAGGCTCACTGTTTGCCCTGTCTGTGACGATACCAAGTGCGTAGGTACCAATAACAACGCCAGAATGCTTAAGCATATCATCAGCATGAACAAAACCCGTTATGCATAGTCAGCATAACCAATGCATTTCTCCCTTGGTGGAAAGTAGTAAATCGTTTCCATTGTACAGAACAATATATTTGCCAGGGTTAGCATAAGAAATTCTTGTAAACAGATGTTACCGCCACTGATACCACACACACAGTGATGTTTACGCTATAGTTAGTGATCCCACTGAGAATGGCGGAAAATTAGAGAAAACACCTGGGGCTGAACATCCATCTCGTTTCATTTGTCCACAATGAATGTCACTCTGCTCGCCTAATATGCTGACTCAGATCAAATTTAGTAACGACGAACTGTAGCCAGCTGTAGACATGCAAATTTCACAATTGCCATTACACTAATTCTAAATGGGTTCAATGCGAATAACGTTGGTAACATGTTACTTATGCCAATACCTACACTTAATATGACACTGAAGAACAACCAATAAATCTCGAGTAATGAGAAAAGCTGACATCTCACAAATTTCTCTGGTGGAGTTGTTATATTTCCTACATTGTTGGCCAAAGATCAGTCAATTGACACTAACAAAGAAATACTTGATAATTAAGTTCTGTGGAATCATGGTAATCTATACCGATGATCGAAATTTTCATTTAAAACCTCAAAGGTATATTTCAACAGTAAACATACTAATTTTTAAAAATGTAGGTTTTTATGTAAATAAAAGTAGAAAAAAACATTCCATAGTATTTCAAGACTTAAAGAACTACTGTAAAGAAAAACGTGGATTGAGTTATTATGATTTAGAAAATGAATTAAAAGAAAAAGTTACTGAAATATAACTAGACCAGATCTCTTGCAATTATAGATTATTTCAATAACAAAGAAAAGAATGACAAGGAAGTGAGATAAATCTAGAAAGGGACCTCAAACGCTCTGTAAATACAGAAATTTAACTAAAATTTTCTAAACTTAATAAAGAATAATTATTAGATTTTATCGTAAATGTTGCAGTCAGTATTAATAACAATGATAGTGAACTGCATAAAAAATATTTAAAGGTTCTTTATAAAATCTGTAAAGTGAAAAATTAAACAAATTATTCTAGATATAATAAACAACAACTACTCGATCTCAGGAAAAGCTTATTGAAAGATCTGAGGGTAATTAATAACAACTGTAATTGAAAAACTGAAAGTGTGAATAAAGATCAAGAAATGAAGCAAAATTCTTATCATGAAAATTTTTTAAGTGGCTTAATGAATGAGCAGAACAGCTTGTTTCTTCTTGTAGACAAAGTAAACGGCTTGTCTGGCACCAAAGTACCATAGACAACCTTAGCTAGTAGACCTGCACTCTCCGCTATACTCCACATCTTCCAAGCCACGATGTTTGCATCGGGGAAAGCTTCCAGGCCACCATAACAATATTAAACCAAAAGAAATTTTTAATCAGAACCAAGATGAAGTAATCAGCAAGTTAAAGAATATTTTAATACAGAAAAGATCGATTAAAGTTAATATGAAGCTATATTCCTGTTTTAGAGACAAGGTGTAATACAAGAATTTTATTTTCAAACAAGTATCAGAATTTTATTAATAGCAATTAATTTAGAATACCATTATCAAAGATCAATGAATAAACTACTGACTGAAATGGATGAAATCCAAGGGCAATATTTGGTTGTTCTTTATTTCCTATCAGTAAATTGAAACTAAGTGCTAATAGACACAATCAAACTCCAGTTCCTCTTATTACACCCCAAATCAAATTAAAGAAAAGAAGCTGTAGTTACTGTTACAAATACTGATCAAAAATATTTCCCTCGATCAAGAGAATCATCTTTACATCCAGTTAATCATTGTAGAGAAAGAAACAGTAACTATAAAAACGTTGGAGTAATTTTATGTTTAGTTAAGAGGTATTCCAAAATTTCAAAAGAACTGAAATATCTCCGTTAATGTTTACATTTATGACGGAAACTTTATTGTATATCCATTTTGCCACATAACAAAAAGAAAACCATTTGATTTTCCTTTTATGCAAAGATAAAATAATTCTCATTATTGTTGGATAAAAAGTTTATCTAGATTGATCAGTTCCTAATCAATGAAAAATTGACATAAAATTTATACTTATGATAGGTATTTAATATATTTTTAATCATAAGAAAAATTAGAAAATTACCAAAAATATTGTAAGGAATATAAAGTAGTAAAATTAAATGTGCCTTCAGAATCTCAAAAAATTAAATTTGAAAATTTCAATCATTTATTGGGGTACCTTTTGCTGTTAATGCCGATTTTGAATTTCTTTTAAAAGAAGCTGATACTTTTCAATCATTAAAACACTTATACACTCCTGGAAATGGAAAAAAGAACACATTGACACCAGTGTGTCAGACCCACCATACTTGCTCCGGACACTGTGAGAGGGCTGTACAAGCAATGATCACACGCACGGCACAGCGGACACACCAGGAACCACGGTGTTGGCCGTCAAATGGCGCTAGCTGCGCAGCATTTGTGCACCGCCGCCGTCAGTGTCAGCCAGTTTGAGGTGGCATACGGAGCTCCATCGCAGTCTTTAACACTGGTAGCATGCCGCAACAGCGTGGACGTGAACCGTATGTGCAGTTGACGGACTTTGAGCGAGGGCATATAGTGGGCATGCGGGAGCCTGGGTGGACGTACCGCCGAATTGCTCAACACGTGGGGCGTGAGGTCTCCACAGTACATCGATGTTGTCGCCAGTGGTCGGCGGAAGGTGCACGTGCCCGTCGACCTGGGACCGGACCGCAGCGACGCGCGGATGCACGCCAAGACCGTAGGATCCTATGCAGTGCCATAGGGGACCGCACCGCCACTTCCCAGCAAATTAGGGACACTGTTGCTCCTGGGGTATCGGCGAGGACCATTCGCAACCGTCTCCATGAAGCTGGGCTACGGTCCCGCACACCGTTAGGCCGTCTTCCGCTCACGCCCCAACATCGTGCAGCCCGCCTCCAGTGGTGTCGCGACAGGCGTGAATGGAGGGACGAATGGAGACGTGTCGCCTTCAGCGATGAGAGTCGCTTCTGCCTTGGTGCCAATTATGGTCGTATGCGTGTTTGGCGCCGTGCAGGTGAGCGCCACAATCAGGACTGCATACGACCGAGGCACACAGGGCCAACACCCGGCATCATGGTGTGGGGAGCGATCTCCTACACTGGCTGTACACCACTGGTGATCGTCGAGGGGACACTGAATAGTGCACGGTACATCCAAACCGTCATCGAACCCATCGTTCTACCATTCCTAGACCGGCAAGGGAACTTGCTGTTCCAACAGGACAATGCACGTCCGCATGTATCCCGTGCCACCCAACGTGCTCTAGAAGGTGTAAGTCAACTACCCTGGCCAGCAAGATCTCCGGATCTGTCCCCCATTGAGCATGTTTGGGACTGGATGAAGCGTCGTCTCACGCGGTCTGCACGTCCAGCACGAACGCTGGTCCAACTGAGGCGCCAGGTGGAAATGGCATGGCAAGCCGTTCCACAGGACTACATCCAGCATCTCTACGATCGTCTCCATGGGAGAATAGCCGCCTGCATTGCTGCGAAAGGTGGATATACACTGTACTAGTGCCGACATTGTGCATGCTCTGTTGCCTGTGTCTATGTGCCTGTGGTTCTGTCAGTGTGATCATGTGATGTATCTGACCCCAGGAATGTGTCAATAAAGTTTCCCCTTCCTGGGACAATGAATTCACGGTGGTCTTATTTCAATTTCCAGGAGTGTTTTAATAAAAATAAAAACATATACCATTTTGATTTAGTTATTTGGTCATCTATTCTAAAGGTGATTATAAACCACCTGTGGCATATGATGGTAAGAGTCTGTAAAAAAATTAGTAAAATTCGTAAAAGAAGAATATCGAGAAATTGCAGAAATACGTAAACCAAATGTATTAATGAAAATGACTAAAGAAGACAGAATAAACGTTAAAAATTGTGAAACCTGTTTTATTTGTGATGAAACATTTACTGAAGTGGAAACAAAGTAAGAGATCAGCATCATTAAACGGAAATATAGCAAGGGAATGCCCATCCTAATTATAGAAATGCTTTCTTTACTGCTCATAATTTAACCAAATAAGGTGTTCTCTTGATTATCAAATAATTAGCATAGATGATCAAGATATTGACTTTCATCCAAACATTGAAAAAATATTCAACAAGATTTCGGGATTGCAACCGAATCTCATCGACATCTTTCCACGATATTTCGGCTGACAACCTTACAGCCATCTTCAGGCGAGTGTTTGACACTGGAGATAGCTAGTGCAAGTCGCTCTATTTATACGTAAAAGTGCCGCAGGCGCGCATGCGCAAGTTACCGTAGCATGCGCGCCAACTGTCGATTCCAAGGCCCTCTACAATATTACTGCATGTATGGAGCGCAAACGAATGCGTTAAAAAAGTAAAACATGCACGCAGACGTGTCCAAAACAATAAAATGCAAAATTTCAATATTAAAATTAAAATTTCTTGTCGCTCGACATGTCAAAAGCCATAAAAAGTTTTCTCTTGGTTGATATTAAAGAAATCAACGGGTCCCAGGCCTTATTCAATAGAAAGCCGCCATCACGATTAATGAGATTTTCCGCCAAACGTATTTCGACGGATTCCTTCACAACTGAATCCCAGAAGGATCTCGATGGGGCCAAGATTTTCGTGGCCGAATAATCCATAGTATATCCTGTGGAAATACAATGTTCGGCTGTGGCCGGCTTACTGGGCTGTAAAAGGCGAGTGTGGCGCTCATGTTCAACGCAGCAGTCGTGTACTGTGCGTGTGGTCTGACCAATGTAGGCTATCCCACACTCGCAAGGTATTTTATAAATTCCAGCCTTCCGTACTCCCAGATCATCCTTGGCTGAGCCCAGAAGAGCACGACTCTTTGTAGGTGGCCGGAAGATTGCTTTCACACGATGTTTCCTTAAAATTCTGCATACTTTGGATGAAATGTTCCCGACATATGGGAAAAATGCTCTGGACTTAAACACCTCCTGATCCTCTTGATCTTGGGGGTGGTCACGTTTTTTCATCCACAAAGCAATACTGACCTGATGTGCAGAATATGCATTATGTTGAAATACAGATTTCAAGTGTTCTGATTCGCCTGCAAGGCTGTCTTTATCAGACACAACATGTGCCCTATGCACCAACGTTCGAAGGACGCCCATAGTTTGTGACGGGTGATTACAGCTTGAAGCCTGCAGGTACAGGTCCGTATGCGTGGGTTTTCGATATACAGAATGCCCCAATGCCCCATCCACCCTGCGTTTAACCATGACGTCCAGAAATGGTAGGAAACCATCCTTTTCAACTTCCATCGTAAACTGAATGTTTGTGTGGATGGAATTCTGATGTAAAAACCGTGAAAGCTCTTCTTCACCGTGAGGCCACACTACAAAAGTATCTTCCACGTACCGCCAGAAGACTGTTGGTTTCAACATCGCCGAATCGAGAGCCCTCTCCGCAAAGTCTCCCATATAAAAGTTTGCTACCAGAGGGGACAGAGAACTACCCATGGCAACACCGTCAAGTTGCTCAAAATATTCATTATTAAATAGAAAGTAAGTAGAGGAAAGGGCATGGTGAAACAGCGCCGTTATATCGGCCGTAAACTTATTGCCGATAAGTGACAATGAATCCAAAAGAGAGACCCTTGTGAAGAGTGAAACGACATCGAAACTTACTAACAACTCCGAATCCTTCAGCTGTAGTGTTCTCAGTCTGTTCATAAAGTCCGCAGAGTTGCGAATAAGGTGCGTACATTTGCCAACAAAACGTCTCAGTAGCGAAGCCAGATGACTAGATAAATCATATGTCGGAGCACCGACATTGCTCACTATGGGCCGTAAGGGCACATTATCTTTATCGATCTTTGGAAGACCATATAACCTCAGTGGAACAGAACTGTGAGGTCTCAATCTTTTCACAACATCTTGCGGCTGAGAAGAGGAGTTTAGCAACTCTGACGTTTTCCTTTCTACTTTCCGAGTAGGGTCCTTATCAAGCTTCCTGTACGTTGTCTCACTCAGCAAACTATATATCTTCTGATCATACATGTCACGTGGCAACAGCACAGTGGCATTCCCCTTTATCCGCCGTAAGGACCACCGTCTGAGGATCTTCCCGTAACTTGCGCAGCGCAGCCCTTTCCATTGAAGAAATGTTTCTCCTCTGAGGCCGAGTTCTCGTAAGGGTGCGACATGTTTCCCGCCTGATTTCTTCTGCTGCTTCACTGGATAAAGGCCTGACAGCTTCTTCAACAGCACTAATAAATTGTGTTAAAGGTAAGGTCCTAGGTGTCGATGCGAAGTTCAGACCTGTCCCAAGTACAGACAGTGTCACGTTGTGTAAATCCTTATCCGTGAAATTTGTGAAGGAATCCGTCGAAATACGTTTGGCGGAAAATCACATTAATCGTGATGGCGGCTTTCTATTGAATAAGGCCTGGGACCCGTTGATTTCTTTGATATCAACCAAAAGAAAACTTTTTATGGCTTCTGACATGTCGAGCGACAAGAAATTTTGATTTTAATATTGATATTTTGCATTTTATTGTTTTGGACACGACTGCGTGCATGTTTTACTTTTTTAACGCATTCGTTTGCGCTCCATAGATGCAGTAATATTGTAGAGGGCCTTGGAATCGACAGGTGGCGCGCATGCTACGGTAACTTGCGCATGCGCGCCTGCGGCACTTTTACGTATAATTAGAGCGACTTGCACTAGCAATCTCCAGTGTCAAACACTCGCCTGAAGATGGCTGTAAGGTTGTCAGCCGAAATATCGTGGAAAGAAGTCGATGAGATCCGGCTGCAATCCCGAAATCTTGTGGAATATTCGATACGCCGGGAAAACTTTAAGAGTCACAATGAAAAAATATATTTCTTTTGTTAAAACAGTTAAGGATGGATGTACTTTGAAGTTCTTGGATAGTTTTAAATGTATGACCTCAAGTGTTCATATGTCATATACAAATCTTACAACAGAACCATTTAAAGGAATGTCACAATAGTTCAGATGTGGACACATGATATGTAATGACTAAAAAAGGTATTTATCCTGATGACTATATGGATTCTGAAGATAAATTAAAAGAAACAAAGTTACCTATTAAAGAATGCGTATATTCAAGGTCAGTGGGAAAAGCAGACACCAGACTCAGATATATCAGAAGACTTTAAAGGTAACGTAAGTCATCAATGAAAGAAGATTCTTATAGGGTGCTTGTTCGCCTGATTCGTGAGTATTGTTTATTTATGTGGAATCCCTGTCAGGGAGGACTGATAGAGAAGATAGAGAAGATCCAACAAAGAGTGGTGCATTTCGTCATGGGATCGTGTAGGTGGAAAGGGAGTGTTATGGAGATGCTAAACAAACTATTCTGGCAGGTGGTACTAGTGAGGTGTTATGCATCGTTGAGCGATTTACTCCTGAAGTTTCGCAACAGCATTTTTCAGGAGGAGCTATACAACATATAATTGCCCCTCACATATACCTCGCTTATTGACCACGAGGAGAAAATGTGAGAAATTGGAGCCAATACAGATGCTTACCGACAATCATTCTTCCCACGCACTATTTGTAAGTGGAATTTCATTGGAGCGATCTGATAGTGGTAGCAGAAGTACCCGCCACCACATACTATTACGTGGCTTGCGGACTATGATGTAGATGTAGACGTAGACTTAATAAATCCAATATTTCTTATGAAGAACATAATTACGTGGAATTGGTTTGGAAACAATGTACCATTAAAAATTTACAAAGTAAATGATTTTATATTAAATCTGATATTGTACAATTGGCAGACATTTTTTAATATTTTAGAGACACTCGCATTAAACCTTATAAACTTGACTTTGTTTATCTTGGAATACTACGTTAAAAATAATTAAAATTGAACTAGATTTACTTACCAAATACCATATCATTTTATTTACTGATAATGGTATTTTAGGAGGAAGTATTAAAAGATATACCAAATCATGTAACAAATATATGCAAAATTTGGAAGCAGAGAAAGAGTCACATACTGCTAATTTGGATGCAAAGATTGAAACAGTTGGCAATGTCTCAAGTTTTACTACAAAAAAAATTTGAAATGCTAGATACAGAAAATTTTAATACTGATAAAATACAGGATTATAAACTTGGATTTATTTTAGAAGCCACATTATGTGATTTACACAAGTATTTGCCATTTCCTCCCAAAGGAGGAAATAAACTATTAACAATGTTAAATAAGAAAGAAAACTATGTTTCAAATTCCAGAAATCTTAACTGGTGTCTAAGTCTTGGATTAAAATAAACAAAAGGCAATAGACCTCATTACTTGAACAAACAGATTGGTTGCAAAAATACAGGGTGTCCACTGAAACCACCCTGATTTCAAGGACGCTGGAGAGAAAAACCGCAGTAGATACAACATCGCAAAATGCAGCATTTCAAAGCATTTCAAAGAATTTATATTCCAGTGTCAGAAGTGCCAAGTATCGTCGCCAGTGTGTAGCATGGTCGCATGAAGAGAAAATGGTGACTCCACAGCAGCACGCACAAGCAGTAGCGTGGTTTGGGGAAACACAATCGCCGATTATGGTGCAAAGAAATTAATGTCATGTGTATGAATGTGATACACTTGATGTGAAAATAGTTAAGGAATGGCATAGAACGTATCTGGCAACAGGAAGTGTTCTGAAACATTCTGTCTGTGCGCATTACGAAATATCAGAAGAGACAGTGGAGGAAATCAGACAAACGTGTCTCAGAAGCCCATGTTAGTCAGTTTGTCAAGCGTCTAGGCAACCTGATGTACCTCGATCAACATGGCTTCTTGCATTTCACCAGTCTTCGTATGTGTGCTTAAAAAGTGCGAATTCTACAACATCTGACGTCAAACGAGAAACCATGCTGACAACAAATTGCTGTGGATGTGGTACAGCATATTGATATGGATGCTTGCTTCCTGGAAAGATGTTTATTCTGAGATGAGGCAACCTTCCATCCATCAGGATGGGTTAATAGGCATAATGTTCAGATTTGGGGTTCGTAAAATACGTACATTCTCATACAACATGTGCAAAATAGCCCTAAACTAAATGTCTGGTGGGGGCTAATGCATGGCAGGATTGTTGGACCGTCAGTGTATCTGGGCATATGGAGCATTTTGTGTACCCTTAGATACAAGACTTGCAACCCAACATCGCTTTTCAACAAGATGGTGCTCACAATATCCTGGATAGGAAATATCCCAATCATTGGATCAGATGCGGAGAACCTATTGCCTGGCCACTTCATTCACGTGACATTGCGCCACTTGATTTCTTCATGTGGCAATTCGTGAAGAACCACATGTATGCGACCAAAGTGAACGATATTCCTATGTTGCGACATCATGTCACTAATGCGATTGCAACAATAACAGAGGAAATGTTACAAAGAGGTTGGCAAGAAATTGAATATAGACTCGTTATTCTTCGAGTTACAAATGGTTCACATGTAGAGGTGTTTTGATGATAAATAGATAAATTCCTTGAGATGCTCTACAATGTGGTGCATTTTTCGTGGTTGTATCTACTGTGGTTTCTTTTACTGAGTCTTTGAAATCAGGGAGGTTTGAATGGGACAGCCTGTACATTGATTTTAATACAGACATGAGAAAAACATGAAGCCAAAGAATTGGAAAAAAATTATAAACTAATTAATTACCCTTTTTTTGGTACAATGATGCAAAATATTAGAATGAGACATAATAGTAGAATAATAATAATAAACCACAAAAATACACAAATTTTTTACCGTATTATCGGAAAATCTAGTGCCATTTCATATGAAAAAATAGGGAAATTCAATAACCCGATTTACACTGGAAGGACTGTTTCAGGTATTTCAAAAATTAAATGTACAATTTACATTATAATGTAGTGAAACGAAAATATGGTAAAATATTGATTAATGTTATATGGATACAGAATCCTTCGTTTATAATACAAAAACCTAGGATTTTCATAATGAAATAAAATCAACAACCAACTAATTTGGTGCTAGTGATTATCCAGAGAATAATTTTTATAAGATTGCGCAAGTAAACACGAACGTTTTAGGGAAAATAATTATTGGAAATGGTGGAAAATTTTGTAACAACACTTTGGTTTATGATCAAAAATATGAGTATATCAAGTAGAAGATCAAGAATATATAAACTCTAAAGGAGTAAAAAACCACTGCAAAAATAATAATACTTTTGATATTTTTAAAAATTACTTAAACGATGGAATATACACAATACATGAAAATAAATTTAATTACATCTTTAAACATGAATTATATAGAGTTGAATTTAATGAAATTATCTTAGGTTACAGCTACGATGAACAGTTTAAATTGCAAGATGCAGCAAATAATTTATTACAATATAAATAAACAATTAAATGGATGTGAATAATTAATAAACAAATAATTAATCTTCCTACTTGTTTGCATTTTGATTAGTTCTTAATAATTTTCATAATGTAGTAATTTTTGATACTTCTCAAATATATTTTACTAACACGTCTTGGGAAAAAACATTCATTCCCTTGATAATACTAATCTTTATGCTTATGATAGTTGATTGATCATAGTGATATATATATATATATATATATATATATATATATATATATATATATATATATATATATATATATGAAAATATGAAGAAGCATATTTGCTTTTTTTACAACTTTAACATTTAAATGCTTTTTATTCAAGTTATTAATAAGTACGTTTCTATGGTCTGAGTTATATTCTCTAAACAGTATTTGTTTCCTTTTACATTATCAATACAACTGTTTTTGTAGGTGAATTCGGTTTTATAACTTTTATTTAATTGTTAATTTCTTTGTGATGTCTATCCAATGACCAAATCACTTTATTTGTACTTTCCATCTGTAATAAAATCATGAAGATTAAAAACTATAATTTATTATACTTTATAGATATATTGGATTCATTTTCAGATCTTAAAAATAACCAACTTCTATAGAAAGAAGTTTAATAATTATCGATAAAAATATCATTCAGAAGTAAAAGGAAAAGACAATATTGAAATACAACCAACCACTTAAAGTGTTTAAAAATACTGATGAAGAAGAAATTGTTAGAAAATTTAAAACCATCCAATTTGGACAGATTATAATATAATGAAAAACAGACCAATTTATTAATAAATCTTCTTTATATTGTTTAATATGAAAGTAAAAATCGAAGAAGCCAAACGTTTTCAGCAGTTGGTTATTCATGATGTTTCATCATCATTTGGAAGCAGGTGAATATAAAGCAAGAAATGAAATGAAACATTCCTCAGAACCCAAATAAAATAGTCACAAGATACAAACAAATTGAGTGAAAAATGTATAGAAAATTCGAATGAAACAGTTCATACTGCCGTAGATGTTTTAAGTGAATAAAAAGAAACAGAGAAATAGGTATCTTATTACCTCAAATGTTTCCCCAAGCAAACGACCAGACTTTTAAGATCTACTGTTGCTATTTTAGAGTTATATGAGGATAATTTTAATTTTTAATTACTATGTTAATCGAATATGTGCTAAAAACCTTAAATACTGATATATATTATCAGGAATAGACTTTCAAAGTGTGAAAAAATTTTAAGACCTAATGGTGTTCTTATATCTGTATTTTTATTGAAAAGCCTAAATGAAAGATTTCATATTGTTTATTATCGAAATTTTGTTAATATTTGGTACCATTACTGATGACAAATATTAATAGTCAGTCATCACAAATAAAACTGAACTTCCTTATATGTATTCGAAATTGATGCAAAATTCATAAAGATGTGTATAAAGATCTACAACACTAAAGTGATTACAGCCATCTAATTCACTTAATTCGAATTTATCTTCTCAAATAATTGTGACATAAAGTCACTCTTATTTATGCTTATTTTGATGTCCAAATGCACTCCACTTCTTTCATAAAAACAATAAGAATTATAAATAATAATTTACTACCAAACTTGTTTAAGTTTTCAGTAACTAACTCCATTTATATTAAAAATTGTAAAATAATTTAATTTTTATGTATCCAGCTGTTGTATGAATTATCAGTTACCAACTATTTCACACATACCTCATTATCCTTTTTTTTTGAACTTTGTCAACAAGATAAACATACAGGTAATTAATTTTCAATAGATCATTTCATGAAAATTTCCTTTGACTTCTTATCTATTGAATTCTATTAGATTTTAGGTAATTGGAATAGAATTTTAACATCTTCAATTCCAAAATTTCTATTGACCAGTTGGCAGTATATCATATCTCGAATATCCTTTAGGTTTATTTATTATTAGTTTATCACCTTTTTTATATTTTTCGTCATTATCTGTAAGCTGATTTCATAAACTGTTTTCAATAAGACTTTTCAATTTTCTTTTTTACATATCTAGGTTTCATTTTTACTTTTGAAAGTTTTCAGTTGTTATATTCATCAATTAGACAATTAACTAAATCGACCAATATACAATTTCCCTTTAAATGAAATGTTTGCCACATCAACCCTTTCAATGTCCTGTTACATCTTTATTTAATAGCCACTTTTAAAAATTGAATGATTGTTAATGGCACATCTTTAACCTGTTGTTGCATTTCTTTATTATAAAATTCTTTACTATTATCTATATCTGCATTTGTTGATTTTCACAGCTAAAAATTTCTTTCCAAACAGTCTTACCTATTGTATCTGTATCTGGAATAATCCGAAGCATATTCTGAAAAAATGTTGATAATGGTTAATAAATATTTACATCCAAAAATCATTTCAATATAACTTTCAAATTACCAGAAACCATTTCAACATCATCAGATTACCATAAATTATCGATAATAAGTTATATTATAGGTCTTCTTTTATAATTTTTTCTCATTGGTTTTGTAATTCATCAATAATTTCTTTGCAAGTATTTAACTGTCTCCATCCCATTATCTAACATTTTTAGCGAAATTACTGTTTTATGTTTTACAAATTGAATAAAGATGTTCAATTATTTGTTTTCCATTTTTAGTATTACTCTGTGAGGATGTGTGTTTCAGTAGGGTTTTACACTTTAAAGATTTGTTGTGAGTGTCCATTTACGAAGGAAAAAATTTAATTAAATAAGATCTGTTATTGTTCTATTCTTCAATTTTAATTTAACGTAAAATTTATTCAGCAAGCATCAGTAGTTCATCTCAAACAGGTATAGCTTTAACAGATAAATTTAGACGGATTAAATCTTCGTTCTTCATTTCAAGTGATGGACTTAGTTGGATATGAAATTTCCAATGTTTCATCAATGCGTCTTTTATCTTTATTTTATAATTAGTAGAAGACAAATCAGCATCTACATACCAATTAATTCTTCACCTATCGAAATATCGATAGAATACATTCTTTCTTCTGCCGTTAATTGAAGTTCTTTTTCAGCATGCTTTTACAAGCTTTGTCGAATGGATTAATTCCTTTATCGCTTCTAGAAAATCTTCCTTCTAACCATCTTCCAGGACCATAGTAACTACAACAAGGAATACATAATTCAAAAGGCAGTTTGTCATCTAATGTACTATCTGGCCCTTTACCATACTTTTCCTATTTACAAATCTTGTGAGGAAGATTAATCAAAAATCTAATCCAATTTAGAATTCCGTTTGGATTATTAATAATAAATCACTAAATTTATTTATTAACACCTGTGTCATTCAAACTTTCTCACTGTAATAATTTTTATTTCCAGCTAATTCTTCACCATTAATTACCAATATTCTACTCATTAAATCACTGACATCACTCATCGAAACATAATCGATTGATTTTTATGTTTATTTTTTATTTAAGCTTTCACCAACTTTTTCATGTACACTTCATTTAAATTTATGGGGAATTATTTGGGAAAATAAATATTGAGAATTTCTTTTAACAATTATTTAAGTTCCTTACCTTTATTTGATTTTATTTTAGTCTGATTATTTTCACTATATACTATGCCTGAATTAAACAATATATCAGCATAATTTGATAAATCAATACAACCAAATTTTTCGCTGATATAGATAATTGTAATTTTTAATTAAAAGATTCAGTGGTCAATTAGTTCCTTCACACATTACTTGTTTAATTACTATCACAATAAAGCTGTACTATAGTTCAATTCTTTTATCTTGGCGGCTCGCGCATGCCCGCCCAGCACAGGAGATTGCTGCATTGCCAGTTGCACACGATGCACGCGCCAATAGAAGCAGCGCCGTAGTATAGCATAGTTCGCAAGCTTACGTTTAGGGGGGAGCGCGCAGTTCATGAAGTAAAGCCACCACGGCCGCAATAACCCTTTCGCTGCTACAAAGACGTGCTCCCTGCATTCCGCGATGTGCGCGATTTTGTCACTGCACTGCTCGCCTGTGCAGACACATGGTGTTCCCACTGCTTTGACACACATATCATTCGATTTCACAAAAACTATTTGGCCCAAAAATTAGATTTTTACACATCTTCTTGATTGATACCTTCCCCCCATAAACTACTTAATTTTGTTTCGATGTCCAACGCAGTTACTATGCAGCATTAAATATAGTAAACCACTGCACGAAATTTTGAAGAGTTTGCAGAGGTAAAAGTCCATAGAGTATACTTCCCGTGTGGTCGATTTTAGTTGCCACAATGTTGACAATGAAATGTGGACAAGATACGTAAATTTCATATAAAATTTGCTGTATAACAATAGCTCATTTAAGTACCACATAGGTGTCGTATGTAATATTGAGAAATATTCCATCTTTCGCGACTGTAACAAAAATTTTATTTACGCTGAGCACGTTTGGCTTTATTTTAAAGCACTGCAATCAATCAAAAGGAAGTAGACAAAATACATTAAACAAAACTGTGGACTTACAAAACATTAGGATTTGAATATACCGTCTATCAGTGAAGTGCTCTGAGCTATATCAAATATCATTTATTTGCTAAAACACTGAACTGCCAACACAAACGTTGAATATTGTGTTACCGCAGCACAAAACTACGAAAGGTGACTTGACAATGGAGGAGACAAAATACTGTCCACTGAAGATGCTTCAAAAGAGAGAAATGCGTCTGGTCTAAATATGCCCCTTATTACAGTTGCAGAAGAGGAATATATTTCAGTACCATTGGTAAAACTGCCCCCGTGGAACAAAAAAAAGAAAGAGAACGTGAGTACCATTGTGTATGTGCCATACCTTTCCTTGATTAAAGTGCTTTAAAATAAAGCCAAACGCGTCCGGTGTAAATAATACTTGTATTACTGTCGGTAAGGACGGAATATTTCTCAATATTACATACGACACCTATGTCATACTTAAATTAAATGAGATATTGTTATACAGTAAATTTTATATGAAATTTAGGTATCTTGTCCACATTTCATTCTCAACATTGTGGCAACTAAAATCGACCATACGGAAAGTATACGCTATGGACTTCTACCTCTGCAACTCTTCAAAATTTCATGCAGTGGTTTAGTACATTTAATGCTGCATAATAACTGTGTTGAACATCGAAACAAAATTAAGTCATATATGGGGGGAAGGTATCAGTCAAGAAGACGTGTAAAAATCTGATTTTTGGGCCAAATAGTTTTTGTGAAATCGAATGACATGTGTGTCAAAGCAGTGGGAACACCATGTGTCTGCACAGGCGAGCAGTGCAGTGATGACAAAATCGCGCACAGCGCGGAATGCGGCGAGCACGTGTCTGCAGCAGCGAAAGGGTTAATGAAGAGACAAAGCAAAGGAAATTTCAAAAAATTGCATTCAAACGAATATAATTCGCGAAGTAATGCACTTTGATAATTTTTTTTAATAATGAAAATATTAAGCACGGCACAAGGTTTGAACTCATAACCTTTCGTGTATCAATCCAACACCTTAACCATTACGCTAACGCACGTCGTCTGACTACCTGGTGCCATGAGGACTATGACACGTCACGCAAAATACTGACAAACACTGTTGGTATGACCATGAATTACTCACGCTTCGTCGAAGTACAATAGGAAATAAACAATTACCGCTGTAATTTATTGCGAAAAAGCAGTTCGTGAGAGTGATACAAAGACCTTTCCTTGCTATCGCCTGAATTAGGAGTCTTATTGCTGGTTTGGTTTAATTAATTAATCGAATATGAAGTAATTGGTATAAGGAATGCTTTTTCCAAACTTTCTATAAAAGAATGTCTGCTATCAAGACATTGCTTTTGTTCTTTTACTTTTTATGACTGAACGTTTCTAAAACTAAAGACACTCGTCCATGCTCTGCACTGCAGTCGAGATGTGCCAACTTCGTTCTCTGTTCATTGGCTGACTGTGTTTTGTGACGTCAGATGCGCAGAACGAACCTAAACTCGGCCGCCAACATAAATGACGCGCACTTTAGTAATCTTCCTATACATTTTTATCTACCAACAGGGCTCAACCCAAAAGCTGTATCATAACTTTCGTTTACAAATTGTAACATACCATCACTCATATTTATTTTTTCAGTATTCAATGATTCTTCCTCGTTTTTAACTTTTTTGTATGTTTAATTTAACCTTCGTATTTTTTCAGGAAACCTTGTTTTCTGATTCTCATTATGTATGACGAAGTGGTGAGCTGTCATTATGTTCAACTGGTAAATATCGTGAGATTCTTCTTAATAATGTTAACATTTGGTTTTCAACTTCTCTATTTTCTTTAATCACTTTTAACACATTATTGCCTGATTCTTAAATGTCTTGTTTAACTTGTTTCATTCCTTTTTCAATGGCATCAATAACTGGATGGTCATCATTTGTAAAAAAAATTTTGTTTTCTGTTCTTTGTTGTTTTCTCAAATTTTCAAACTCTTCCTTTAATTGTTGACTTTTTCTAGATTTTCTAACATCTTCTAGGTCACATTTTGTAAATATTTATTAAGGATAAGATGCCAGTAATCACTTACATTTTACGTTCATTATTTATGTCCAATGGTTATGTTCAATGTTCACACTTAACGTTCTTGTTCAATGTTTATGTTTAACATTATTCTTCGATGTTTAAAAAGTTTTGAACCTTTTATCTGTTTTAACCATTATAAATAATTCTTATCATATCTATTGTAATTAAATTGAATCTACCATCATTCGAACATTAATACACATTTCTCTAAAATCGTAAAATTCTAAGTCTCCACTGACAAACTCGTGGTGATTGATCCTTGTATCATTCTACCTGAATATATTTAAGAAACGTAAATTAACTCAGTCTAACTATATTTCTATTTTTAAATGTGTCTGAGTTAAATAAAAGCAATCTATTCCATTGTGTGCACCCTCTAGTAAAATATTTTCTAAGTATATCGTGATTTTCAAGAATGAAATCGTCAAAAATAACAATTGAATTATCTTCACATTCATCTAATCGAATTATTTCTTCACTGCCCACCTCCAGTAGCTGAGTGGTCAGCGTGATAGACTACCAATCCTAACGGCCCAGGTTCGATGTCCAGCTGGGTCACAGATTTTCTCCGCTTCGGGACTGGGTGTTGTATTGTCCTAATCATCATCATTTCATCCCCATCGACGTACAGGTCGCTGAAGTGGCGTCAAATCGAGAGACTTGCACCAGCTGAATAGTCTACCTAACGGGAGGCCCTCGTCACACGCCATTTATTTGTATTTCTTCACTATTTTCAATAAGAGTAGTGATTCCTTCCTGAAATTTATCTTCGATTTTTTCTCACTTTTCATAAATTGTTGTATTTTGGTGGTTGTAAACTTTTAGAATAAACATAGTAATGGTTAATTCTGTTCCATCGCAACCATCCAGGAGTTATAATCATCAAGAGTGTTTTTCAATAACTTCTGGGTCCTACTGCTGGACGATGAACTGAATTTGATGAAAGTTCACTGTAATTATTCTTCTGTTTCTTCACTACGATTCTTATTTTCAGCTACAACTCAGTTTCCATTTATTTATGTGTTTCTTGTTAATAACGAATTACTCAACTGAATAGAATGTCAACTGTACTGACGAAAAGATTAACCGTTCCAATATGAGAAAATGTTAAAAATGATACCTTAGTTGTTTTTGCTAAACATTTTTATCCTCAAATACTATGTCAAAAAATTATACATTACACTATGATGGATAAAGTAAAAAAATTCCGGTCAGTGAGTATACTTTGAAAAACTTGGAAGATTTTATTCATTCAAGAAACCTAATGTACACATTAAAGCAAACAAAATTTTAAATAGAGTTGTTATTGACAGTGATGTTAAATTATACATGGATGAAGAAGACAGTATTGGACAAATTTTACCTTTGGATGCTCAAATTATTGGATAAAATCAAAAACCGATTGGTAATATTTTACTGAAAATAATTTTAACATTCCAAACAAGGAAACATAAGTTATTATTAATATTGTAGATGTTTGGATTCATCATAACATTGTGTGACTTTAAGTGTTACTGGAATCCATCTGTTTCAGATTATACAATTTGTGACAAAATAGTCAGTAAAAACTAATTGTTAATTACTTGGTAAAACTATTCGACATAATCACAATAAAAAAATAAACAATTTCTTTCTGGAATAGAACATCTGTTTATTTCATCATCAACTGCTACTCTGTTTACATAGAATCTGGCCAGTAGGTTAAGCGTGGATGGACATAATCTTAACAATGGTAAAGTAAAAGTAAGAAAATGAAGTACCTTATCCATTAAAAATATTTGGCAGTTTTTCTAAGGATTCTAAAAAAATAATATTGGAAGTTGATTTAACAGTAATTTTCGCTAGGAGTTCAAGTATTGGTGATTCTGTTCTTAGATGCGCTGATCGTAATGAAGCTGTAGTTGAAGATGCAACTACACTTCCTAAGGAAGGAAAAATAGTTTTGGAATCGATGGAAATCCGTGTTATAGTCGCACTCGAACGCAGACAAGAAAGACTAAAAAATCCGAGAAGTCCAATTTATTTCCTTGGACCATAAAACACTGAAATTGCTAGATTAAGTGGAAAAAGAAATTTGGACCCAGATATCACAAATTATTGTAATTCTGCAAAATTTTATATGCCTTATTTTATTTTTGTTTTCTGAGTGAAACGAAAATATAATAATATAATTGACTCTTCTGTAGTCAATCATGTTAAACTACATAATGCTTATATAAGGGACACACAAAATGGAATTTTTTCTCAATAGTTATGGAGTCTTGATCGACCAAATAACTATCTAACAGCTTATTAACCTTTCTTGCGATTATAAAATAATAACACAGTTGAATAACAATGTAAATGCGGGTGCTTACAATTTTACTGAAAATGAACCTATCAGTGTTATAAATATGACTAGATGAATGACCGTTTGGACTGAACAAAAAGCAGCAATGATATTCTGCGCCACTTCTAACAAAAACGTTCTGAATAATACACTTGGCTATGTAAATGTGAATGGTAAAATGGATTTGTCTTACAGCTCACAACATAGAATATTAGCTGAAAAGTTTGAAGCTGGAAAATTTCGTATCTTACTAATGAAATGACTTCTTATTTTGAGCATTACATTTGCTCTGGATAGTTGTTTTTATGTAGATTACTTTAGCGTTTTGAATTTTTAAAATCGGTTGATATTTGTTTGAAAAATAAACTAAAATCGATCTCTTATACTGCGTCTGGATGCCCACAGGCCAAAGCTGTTGCATAATTCCTCTCTGTATGAAGCCTTGAGGCTGATAGAATGCTCCTGCTGTGGGCATCAAGTTTTATCTCAGCCTGAAGATTACACTCCTTTCTATAAAACCCACATTCCTGATGGCTGCGCCTCTTATCTCTCTCTCTCGGTCATACCTCCATCTTACACGCATGTTGTTTGTATACAGAACAACAGGTGGTTCTGGTGTAAGCTCCATTTATGTTAATATCGGGACATACCTCATTTCAAAAGTATATTATTCTATACTGACATTAATTTTATATTGTCATTAACATTTGCATTTTGTTTACAATTCGTGTCATCAAATAAATGTAATATTGCGATGAAAATAATTTATGTTATATGTCAAATACAAAGATAAAAATTAGTAAATTAGAATCAACTTGGTATCTCGAATACCAGCTATAATCACAGACTGTCAACCTGCGTTCTCTGTCAAACTCTGGATGAGTATATTGATGAAAGGACTGTGACCATAGATGTGATGGAGTTATAAGTCACCAAATGTGGAGAAAGGTGGACATTGGAGAAAACATTTACTACTTTCACTTGTGTACTTGACAACAACCCCAAAAGGTATGTGGGTTAGTTAGTTCTGAGCTTCATCTTTGTGAAGTGTCGTGTACATAGGGTCTGAATCCTGCAACTTGGAAACCAGTGGAAAATGTTTCGATAGGAGACGTTTTGCACTTTTAACTGAATAAGTTTATTTCCTTTTTTAGGAAATAGTTTCGAAGATTAAGTTTAACTAACAATTCACAACACTGAAATTGAAATGAAAATTGTTAAACTTAAAGATTTAATAATTACAAAAATTAAAACGTTTATGGAACATTTTAACTTTTTAAAATCTAAATTTTTATCATATGAATGAAGCAGATAAAATGAACATGTACCATCATATTGAAAATCTATTTAGTGGATGTAGTAGTTACATTATTGGTTATGCAGAAGTGTTTACTAAATTAACAGAATTGAAAAATAAATATTAACATATTTCAAAATCTAAAATTTTGGGAATTAGCTTTGGTCAAGAGCTTTTATTAGTTTCAGATGATAAATTCAAAATTATTCTTCCAGATCGTTTTAATGAAAAGTTTTTAGGAAACGAAGAAAAAATAGAGGAAATTGTTGACCGAAATTTTTGCTAAAAAGCAAAATAAAGGTAAATTGCTTCAAGTTACTGAATGAGAATGAATTTTAGATTTAATCTATATCTGTTAAGTTTTAATTGAATAAATTTAGTTCATTGAATATTAAATCTTTAGTGAGTAATTTTTATAAGGCTTTTACATTTTTTAATTAAATGGAGATTTCATCATAGCTATGGAAATTTTTTTTAAATGGGGCTACAGTAAAATTAAAATCATGGTTATAAAACAAGAAATTTAAAAATGTGCTCCCTCAACATGAAATGTCATACATATAGTAATTATGTCACCTTGTCTCTGGGGCCTATTCAAATGTTCACATTTTGCCCTTGGTAATAGAATCGTTCAGAAAATCAGGCTCAATCGGAATTCGTTTGGAAAGTTCATTCATGACCATCGCAGCAATGCTCAGTGGCTTGTCCACCAAATCTTTGCAGATGAGCTTGAAACACCACTTTGAAAGGTGAATTGTTCATCTCAATAGCATACAAAGTACCTATTGGTGGTTCAAAGCTTCTCAAGTGAACCTAATGCCCATTCGACAATTAGACATGAACCCATCATGCACAGGATTCTAACAATCAACATTGTGGCTGGTTGATCGCTGTCCAGAGGGAGAATTGTTGGTTAGATCTTTCTGGTCCTCCTCAAATATTTTCAGACACCTTGGCACTTGTGAAAGCTAACTGAGCAGAGTCCTCATAGTCTTGATGGATCAGTATAGATACTTGTAGCTTGATGTCAACTAGACGTACTGGCCTCTGGTTCACTTTTTGACT
The DNA here is from genome assembly GCF_023864345.2 of Schistocerca serialis cubense. Taxonomy (NCBI): domain Eukaryota; kingdom Metazoa; phylum Arthropoda; class Insecta; order Orthoptera; family Acrididae; genus Schistocerca; species Schistocerca serialis. The sequence goes on from NC_064642.1 coordinate 724,138,364, forward strand.
TCATCAGACTACTTTTCAAGATCTCTGCATACCCCCAACCTCCCAGGCCACAGAAGAGGCCTTTGCTGGACCTGTGTGGGCATAAATTCAATTTGTTAAATTTTTGCTGTTAGAAGGTTAAATATGTTGAAAGAATTTGTATTCTATAGATCTATTCCTTCCTGATGTTTTAATGTATCCATGGATTAGTGTGTTATCACTATTTCCAAAAGCTGGCTAGGTAATATGAAGTAGTAAGGAAACTGGCAAAATGAGTTGTTTCCTATGGTACTGAAAAACTGGTATTCCCTTTTATGTTTGAGAGCTAAATATATCAATTTCGACCTTGTACAAGTGTACCATTATCATCTGAAACACTAGTAGTGTGATAGGAAGCATACTTGTTGCGTGCATGCAGTAAAAATTTACTGCCATCGTGTATCATACAAGTTACCCATATCATTAAAAATGAAAAGAAAGGGAAGCTCACAATTTTGCCTTGAGAAGCACGTGACAGACGACAGACCGCCATGTCTTCCTCATTCATTCATCAATTCAGATTCATCAATATAGAGGGGCACTGAGTCAGTGTAACACACCATTCACTGCCATCATAGGTTTGTCTTTAGAGCCCTACCCCTTAATGAGGTAGATCCTCAGCTGGCACTTCGTAGGCAAGTGCACCCTGAGTGGTCCAGTCTTATGAAGAAGGAAGAACCCTTGGTGGTACTGGGAATTGAACCAAAGACTCCAATGTCAGGATGTGTCACGTTGACCAGTTGGCTATGGAGGCATAATTCATATCACTCATGTAATGAAAAAAGTGAAGTGAATATGCAAACTGGATAAGAAAAATGCCTTCCACTGTTCCACTCTGCAACACACTGATTAGCCCAGATTTTTTTGATGACGCTCTACATCATTTAAACTAGTTGGAAAATCGGAAATGTGTGTTAGCAGTGATTTTAAAACCGCTTTCGTTTCGTAACTCTTCATGATACAGACTCAGAGCTGCTACCATACATGTTGTCAGATATTGTACCCACTTCAGCATGTGTCAAGTAGTCTGCTAGCAAACACTTCATGTAATATTATACCTGATTTCCTCTGCACAGTTGTAACTGGACCACACATCAGACCTGCTGGTCAAGGGAAAATATAATGTAATAGCATGCTCTTGCCACATGTACTTGGAGGTACTTATAACATAAATAAGTACTTCCCCTAAGAGTATCATTATTAGTCTGCAGATGAAGAGAATACTGATGTAATGTTGTTCACAACACTGTCCTCTACCACCAATAAAAAATTCTGGTCTTGTACCCATACCACCCTGTATGTAGCTCAGTGTTCCATGAAAGGTGAGACACATTTGTCCTTAGTTTCAAACAAATTACTCTTTCTAGTTAATGTTTCCGCTCATAATCTTTAATTTATAGTCATATATACATTTGATTTATGATGTATGTATACTGTGACAGCAGACTTTCCCATTTCAAATATGAAAGTATATCATCAGAGGGTAAGACAGAATGTATATTAGACTTGTGACACAACCAACATTTCAACACAAACTTTGGCCTACCTCTGACAATCAGTTTAGTGTTTCCTAAGCTGCAAAACTACAGTTCACGGCTTTCAAGGAAAAGACTACGTAATGGGGTAACTATTGTGTGGTAAACATTAACATGTTTCTGTGTATGTATAAATAGAACTATAAATTTTTAATATTACACTCCCATTCACTCCAGAATTTTTAACATTTATTTCCGTTACACTTGTGCGAACTTACCATCCATTATAACTTTTTGTCTTTTGAAAGATGCACATATATACCATGTGACTGCATAAATAACTCTTCACTCTTAAGAAGAGATGCACAGTTACACTACATGATACTAATGCAATCAGGCGACTTCCACATAAGTGAACCATTGCTGAACACGCACAAAAAAGGTGTCAATTGATTCTTTGGAACGATAATCTGATCTAATAACGAAAGTTTTCATCGATCCTTCAACATAAGGCAGGCATATCTCCATGCTCACTTTGTGATGTTGTGTTTCAACGACCTGTTAGAGTGAAAAGAAAACTTTTCACCATGATTTGGTTCATTTTAGTGATTAATTTACTCAGTGCCATATTGTAACAATGTAATTAGTCATGCGATATGCGAGTACTCCACTTATTAAGACGTTCCATTGTAAAACTGAATGTTCCATCATCTCTTTGTCCAGAGCTTTGAACCCACAAAGACATACCTAACTCAATCCAACCTACATTTGAAAAATAGCGATAATTTCATATGCAGACTGACTCAAGGATCCATGTGTCTCATGGTATAAAAAATTCCATACTTCCATCACTGTTTGGAATAATGAAAGAACCTACTCTTCGGCTGCCAGCAACCATGCACACAAAATCACTGAGCTTTTCTGAAAACGGTATTAGTCATTTGATATTATTGTAATCACCTCAATATGATAGAGCGATCATAATGAATCCAATATGAAAGGAAGTTCGTTTAATGTGTGGCTCCATCAATATCTAGTGAGAATAGTTATGTCCTGCATCCAACCACCTTTTCAATTTCTTGTGATGTGAATAGTCCTGGACATAATAAAAATTGATATCATGAACTTTGAGCTCTTAATTACAATGAGTGTTGAATATGAATACAGATTTGATGTTCAGATTTCGATATTTCCAAGTTCCCTTACAACGAAAATCTGAATTCTAACAAAATGATTTTAATTTCATTTTATTGTTTTTATTATTAACCCCAGTTCTTGGCAATATATGGTTTTTACTATGGTTGTGCACCGTGCTCTGTTGTCTAATGATATTTTACTTAATTAGTATTAATAACAGTAACAGCTAAAATAGACAGTAACACATACATAACATGTTGAACTCGAATCGGCCATTTGGGTTAGTTCTGCTTTGGAGTAATAAGTCGAAACAAACTGATAATGACTTATAATTGTGAAATTGCGCAGTAACCGATTTACTTAAACGTTTAGGCCATTATCCACACACTGGGCACTGATATTATTTGCGATCCTGAAATGTAGGATAATTGTACCTCTGTCATTCTAAACCATTAAAAGAGAAACAAGTGTTTGGTGAGTTAATAATGAATAATTACATTGTTCCATGCTAGATTAATTCCAGTGATGTATTTTACTAATTTTGCTCTCTAGATATTGCGTCCATTCACTATCGTTGAACGATTACATGACTTTATAAGAGTGAAGTAACGTACATTGGAAAAAAAACTTTTAAAGTACACCTAGATAAGACAGATATGTATACAAGAAGAGATTAAAAAAATCCGCTTGTGAGCGTTGCTGCCACATATATGCACCAAAGCGCGCTTATGATGTAGGTATGTAAGCACTGACATGTAGGCAACTATTAGTTTGACCTCCGAATCGAAACTTTTTGATGTTCTGGTATGGTATTTCCACACCTGCCAATGGAAACTTCATGGAAATGGGCAAATTTGCTATTAAATTACGAAGTTTCTATTTTTTATATATACCAGCATGAAGGTTCTGTAACTGCCTGTCAGGACGAGAAGTCCATCACATGTTTTACTGTTCATGTGGATTTTGATGGTGTTAGCGATGTGATAATATATTTCCTCCCTCTTGCTTTCAAGTATTCATCGAGTATTGGCGAAAACATAACGATGTTTATTCCAGAAATAAGAGATACACGATTGTACTCACTCTGTAGTTTCCCACAATGAGTGGTGGGATACAGACTCAAATGAGTATTAAATGAGGCGACAGCTACACATTATTACAATAACCTACATAAATTGTTATTATAATATTCTGTAGTCAATTGTGTTTCCTAACAAAATGAAAAATCTGTGCAATGCAATATGATGTTGTGCCTAAAACTTAAGGTATAGACTACCTACCATTCTTTGTGTATACTCAGAATTAAAAGTAAAGTGTTACATCACAACAATATATATTTTTCCTATGTGTTTTCCTCATGACATTAGACGAGTTCTGACCTTATAGACTATCGATTACGATCATGTTATTTTTCAGTGCACCCAAATTAATACGTTAAAAATGCAAGCAGTTAATAAATTAATCAGATCTGGAGACACTGTGTATGGTATGGAAATGTACATTAATAAGTAATACGACAAATAATCTTTTTCAATTGGGTAAGATTAAGCTGTGGACAGTGTCAGTGATTCCAAGAAAGAACTATGTTCCAAAATTAAAGACCATAAAACAGTCACCATAAAATCATTAAGTGAATCTCAAGGTCTGTTTTGTTGATGATTTTTTTCGAGTTGGAGTATGTTCAGTAAAATTAACAACTTCGCTGTCACGATTATGTGTACAGCATAGTTTCTTATTTCTTACACCAGAGCAGATATATTTGAATTCTGCCTCAACAGCATCTATGGATTCATTCACTACTGAAAAATCCGATTCACTCACTACTGAAAAAGCCGCTTTTTGAAGAGTAAAAGTATGTAGAGTGATAGGCATATTCTACAGATCTGCTAGCAATTTTTGGCTGTTTATGTTGCAGACTGCCATGATTAGAAAAGGTGTATCTCAACAAAATTTTAAGGAGCTTAGCTGTATATACTAATACCTGAAAATAGTCGGTACAGCTAAATGAAGCATTAAGATTAAACGTATATGAGTATAATTGTTTGAATCACTATTATTAGCAGGTGTTAAGTCTCTTAGCGGTGGTCCACTAAGACTTCTGCTAACGTTTCAACTATTCTCTGTCTTTTAAGACGTGAGCACTTATAGAAGAAACTAGTTTGAACGAATATTAGAGCTTATAAATAAGAACTGAAACCTGATTTTAATGTTGTTTGCCAATGTGGGAAACCTGTGATGTTTGTGTTTTAACTTATGATTTATTACTATTTGTGGTGGCTGTATTAGATGGAAGTAACTTGCATTTAGAAAACCCATTACCGTAGCATAATGTACTAGGTACTCAGCTGCTTCGATATCCTGTGTTAAGTGCGGCAAGTGGGTATAACGAACAGTTTTGTTTTGGCAGCAGAATAGGAGAGTCAAGATGCTCGATGGTGTGTGTGTGTGTGTGTGTGTGTGTGTGTTTATGTGTGTGTGTGTGTGTGTGTGAGAGAGAGAGAGAGAGAGAGAGAGAGAGAGAGAGAGAGAGAGAGAGAGAGATTGAAATGTCATTGTTTAGGTAATTGCTACTAAATTCTCATGCTGCAGAACTATTTAATTTGAAGTAACATTTACTATTACATGGGGAACCTTAAATGTTTGACTGTAATATTTCTTGTCGTTAAGTAGGACATCAACTTAACGTCATTTTTTTATCCCTGGCAATTCAACAGGATTGAGGAGCGTAATGTATACATTACTTAGTCCTATAGCCTGTAGGATGTTTTATCTCTGAAGATAGTACACGGGCCAGCCGGAGTGGCCGTGCAGTTCTAGGCGCTACAGTGTGGAACCCAGCGACCAGTACGGTTGCAGGTTCGAATCCTGCCTCGGGCATGGATGTGTGTGATGTCCTTGGGTTAGTTAGGTTTAATTAGTTCTAAGTTCTAGGCGACTGATGACCTCAGAAGTTAAGTCGCATAGTGCTCAGAGCCATTTGAACCATTTTGATACTACACGGAAGTAATAAATTTCAGGGGATACCTCCTCATATCCTGTCGGACCTCCTTTTGTCCGTCGTTCTGCAGCGACTCGACGTTAAGAATTCAACAAGTCGTTGGAAGTCCCGTTCAGAAATAATGAGCCATGTTGCCTCTTGGGCCATTCATTATTGCGAATGTGTTGCCAGAACCTCTCGATTATTTCTCATAAATGTAATGTGGAGTTTTCACGTCATATGATCTGTGTGGCGAATTCTTTCATTCGAATTGTCCAGATTGTTCTTGAAACCTGTCACAAACCATTGTGGCCGAGAGACATGTCACACTGTCATCCATATAAATTCCACTGTTGTTTGTGAATATGAAATCGATGAATGGCAGCAAATGGTTTCCAAGAAATTGAACATAATCGTGTCCAGTCCATGATTACTTCGGGTTAGAGCAGAGGACCCAGTCCATTCTATGTGAACACTGTCCTCACCATTGTGGAGCCACCACCAGATGCACAGTGCCTTGTTGAGCACATGGGTCCATGGCTTCGTAGGATCTGCGCTGCATTTGAAGCCTACCATCAGCGGTTTCCAACTCATCTCGTAATGCCACAGTTTTCCAGACATCTGGTGTGCAACAGATGTGGTCACGAGCCCAGGAGAGGCGCTGCAGGCGATGTCATGCTATTAGCATAAGCACCCGTCGTTTGCTGCCATACCTAATTAACACCAGATTTCGCAGTATTTTCCTAACGGATACCTTATTGTACCTAGCACATTGACTTATGCGGCTATTTCACGTAGGGTTCCTTGTCTGTTAGGTCTCACAACTCTACACAACCGCCGCTGTTCTCGGTCGTTAAATGAAGACTGTCGACCATTTCATTGGTTTGGTGAGAGTAACGTCTGTTATTTAGTATTATCAGCACACTATTGGATATCGGAATGTCAAATTCCGTGACGATTTCCGAACTGGAATATTCCATGCTTCTAGCTCCAACTTGCATTCCGCGTTCAAAGTCTGTTTTAACAGACCCGTCTTGCGGCCATAATCACGACCGAAACCTTTTCTAACTAATCTCCTGAGTACAGCTGGCAGCTCCACCAATGTACTTCCCTTTTATACTTCGTGTACGCGATACTACCACAAAATGTATATGAATTATATCACTGCCCCAGACTATCGTCACTTCAGTTTACATTTGAATATACATTGTAATACATTATCAGCAGACACTAAGGACAAAAACGCTCCGCATAAATCACAGCTTGCCACGGTGACGCTAAAGTGTTTGCCTCACGTGGAAAGGACAGCGTCGTTTGATGATTGACTAACAGTGGGTGGCCGCAGACAATTCACAAGCACCTGCGACCATTGAATGAAGGCTTATGGCCATTCATGTTACAAACAACTTCCCTTGTTGTTGGCCTACAGCCTTCTTGATAACTCAGGAGCGCAGATAGGCACTTAAAGGGATTCGCAGCAGTTATCGCAAGAATATCAAACGTAGTGGTCTTAGGGAATCTGCAGGCATGGTGGGAAGTCCCACAACATGAAACTGTGTGAAAGCAATAAGGGAGTTCCAAAATTACGCTCCAGTCACTGCAAGATCTGAAACTTTGGGTTCCTGTACGAAGACTGGTAGGTTTGGGTGAGATTCCAATTGAGACCTCTTAATGACGAAATCGGTGAGACATAATGAGGAAAAACAATAAAACGACCGAGCAGGGGCTACGGAGGGACTGATAATCAATCATTATTAGCTGGAGACCATGGAGTGTCAGTCAGTCAGTGAGTAATCACTGGAAGAGCAGTGAAAACTGAAAGGCAACCTTTTCGTTCTGTGGATTGATCAGGTGTCATGCTAAGCGGTTTGCATGCTCCATCACAAAAAGCATTCTAATTTTGCCTTCTGGTGGCATGTCAGTCTATTGTTGACGCAGTTTTCAGGGTTGGAGTCGCATCCTTGCACTATTTCCGATCTCTGTTGTCACTTTCATACGTCCTAATTCTGCACTCCATGATGGGTGGTCTATTTCGTGTGTGGTATTTGAATCTTTACCCATCTAATTGCTTTTTCTTTGAGTCGCGTGAGCCTGAAAAATTTCTGTTGACGCCGCTCATGAGACGCATATCGTTACAAACAATAGACGCCATTCCATGGATAGCAAGAGTGTGTCAGCTGGCAGATGGCTGCTGTGTGGAAAGGGAACAGGAGTAATTAACTGAGCTGTCGAGAGCGTCACCTCGGGAACGCAGGACACGAAAGATGAAGATTTCTGGCTGTCATCTAGTTGCCATACGGCGTCAAAGCAGATTGACAAGTCGTACCAATATCGCATGTTTCCCACACCCACTTGTTACACTAAGTCAAGAGATGAATTGGTGTGGTTAATTCCTCTCCATCTACCTGCTTTATTATCGAGGTGTTTCTACGCCCAGTCAAATTTGCCCTGAGCTTACATTTGTATTGTTGATTTTCGGATGACAGAAATAAAATCAATTTATCGCATTTGACTTAATTTCGTACGTATCTGTTGCGTGCAGGGGCGACCCTATTTATTCATCAGTTTGCACTAATACCACATTTTTGGAGCCCAACATGGAGCGACATCATTTGCATTTCATTCCACATGCACTTTATATCATCAAATTGTTAATCCCAAGTATGTGGCCATGGATGATCAGTTCTGGGATTCAACAACGTATAGATCTACGTATAAGACTGCGTGCACACGATTAGTCTGCATTTCGAAGTTATGTGTTTGGCAGAGGGTTCATAGAACTACTTTCATACTACTTCTCTACCTTTAGACTCTCGAATAACACGGGTGGAAAATGAACACCCAAATCTTTCCATGGGACTTCCGATTTCTCTTACTTTATTACAATGATCATTCTTCACTATGTATGTAGGAGTCAATAAAATGTTTCGATAAAAGTGGGAAAAATTTGCTGATTGTAACTCTGCTAAAAGGTTTCGCGACAATGCTAAATGAGCTGCACCTCTTCAAGAATTTTCGATGTGTTCCATAAGTCCTATACGGTAAAGATCCCATAACGCACAATATTACTCTAGAATCACACAAATAAGGGTAGTGCAGACAGTCTCTTTGATAGATATGTTGCACCTTCTAATTATACGAATAAAACGAAATCCTTGGTTCTCTGTCTCCACAGCATTTTCAATGTGAGGGTCCCAGTTTACGTTGTTCATAATTGTAAATCCAATGCTTTTAGGTGAATCCAAATCGTTTAAATTTGTGTTATTTACCTTGTAACCCAAATTTAATGGAGGACCTCAGATTTTTTAATCCTTAAGGTCATTTACTACTTTTCGCACAATGCAGATGTCTTGCTAAAGTATTATACAATTCGTTCCGATATTCTGACGACTTCGTGAGACTCTAAATGATACCACCATCAGACGGCCACTGTGGTCGAGTGGTTCCAGGCGATTCAGCCCGGAACCGCGCTGCAGCTGTGGGTCGCAGGTTCGAATCCTGCCTGGGGTATGGATGTGAGTGATGTCCTTGGCTCAGTTACGTTTAAGTAGTTCTAAGTCTAGAGGACTGAAGACCTCAGATGTTAAGCCTCATAGTGCTTAGAGCCATTTGAACCATTTGATACCACCATCCGCAAACGATCTAAGACTGCTGTTAAAAATATGTCCTAAAACTTTTATGTTAATTAAGAGCAGTAGAGAGCTTACAACACTTTCATGTCACTCCAGTTTCACGAAATGACTTTCTGCCAGTTACTTCTAACTGAGACCATTGTGACATAACATCAAGAATCCACACAGCTGATGACGATACTCCAAAGGCGTGCAATCTGAGTGGAAGCCGCTTGAGAGTTTTGTATAAAAAGTTTTCAGGATAAGTAAAATTATGAAATCAACTTGAGATCTTCTGTCGATAGCACTCATTACTTAGTACGAATTGCGTTTCAAAAAGAACCACATTTTCTGAATCCGTGCTGTCATGTGCCAAGAGATTGTTTTATGACATTTCGTTAATAAACGTAACAACACCGTACCGAAAATCGATGTTGATGATTTGGAGCTCTTTCATTATTGGACCCATACCACTTCCAAGATATTAGGTACAGTTCCTTCGCGTAACCAGCGGTCGTATATGATTGTGAAAATGGAACTACTTCCTCAGAATACTTCGAATGAGACGCACTTGATGTGCAATTTTGATAAGAAGACTTGCCTTTATTAAGTGATTTAGGTAGCTTATAGAGGGTACCAAATTACTCATGCTGTCAGCTACTTTCGATTCGAAACACTATCGTCGGCGAAATTGTCATTGCGCTACAAAGCCGGCCGGAGTGGCCGCGCGGTTCTAGGCGCTACAGTCTGGAGCAGAGCGATCGCTACGGTCGTAGGTTCGAATCCTGCCACGGGCATGAATGTGTGTGATGCCCTTAGGTTAGTTAGGTTTAATTAGTTCTAAGTTCTAGGCGACTGATGACCTCAGAAGTTAAGTCGCACAATGCTCAGAGTCATTTTTTGCGCTACAAACTTAAGATATTGATTTAGTCTTGCCCTGGTATAAATTACATACAACCACTTCGTAGATTTTCTGCCAGATGTCAAGACAGTGTTTCGATGCTGAAACTGCGCCATGTCTGGAGCTCGGAACACAAGATGACGCGGATGGAACTTGTCGGATTATTTCAGCCATCGGAAGAGGCTACACAAAAAAATTCAGCAATAATAATAGTATGTAAGTAGTATCGAGAATAATATCAGGTAGCGAATGTGTTTTCTGGCCTGTCTGGGTGCACCACTTCAAACTATCAGAAATCAAAAACATTGAAGCAAACATAATACGTTGACCTTACTTTTGACTGCTTCTGGATGTATAATAAATAGCTCTTAAATTTAAAGTTCTTACAATTTTATATCACAACAACATGGCAAATGACATAGAAGCTTTTGTTGGCCTCTGTGTGCCTAGTTTTGAAGTCCACCTCTTGGTGAACTCTCATAATCCCAATTAACACAACAATGTAAAGTAAGTTTTACTAAATTTGATTTATATACTAAGCTCTGATGCGATGCAAGAGAGCCAAATTTGATGGAGAGTGATCAATACGTGTTGCCGGTGCAAAAAGTTTAAAAAAAGGTTTCGAAGAACTGTGCCTCAGTTTTATCTCGTTCCAGTCCCTCCCAGGATGTAATGAAAAAATTATTTACTGTTATTTTAACATATTTTGAATCCCGTTCCTTGTTGGAATGTCGACATTTATACCAAAAAGTCATTTCCAACCTTTCTGGATGTAAAATCCTTCTAGATGTAAAGAGGTTACACTTTTCAAGGTGGTTTTCTTATCTTTCACCTCTGAAGCTACTTTCAGTCAAGGGCAAACTGTATTGTTACTGTTATATGAAAACTGATTTGAGTTTGTACAAAAGTGAGCTGTTGAAGAAGTGTTTGTATGGGTTGACACAAAACCCATACAACTGTTTCTGCAGCTGTTTATGGAATTGTCTACTGCAATTTGTGTTAGGAGGTACGCAAACTTGGATAATATGGGTCAGTCTTGCTGTTGTCACTTAGGGGGCGCTAGGCGTATAGGTACTGATACTGGAGTCATTGATACTTTAATATGTACCCACTTTAGTGTGGTAGTTGTTTTTCCTCTCTCAACCTGAGGGCCAAAAGGTGAGGCAAAAGGTGCTGTAGGTGGTCACTACAGAGATGAAAGCAGCGACGAGGCTTAGTCGCACAGTGATCACGCCCAGCAGGTTGGCCACGGGGCGCCCAGAGGCCACCTGCCGCGCCAACAGCAGCAGCTCGCGGTGGGCGGCGCCGCCCACACGCCGCCCTTCGAGCAGCAGCTCCCAACACAGCTTCTGAGAGCGGATGGCTTCCGTCTCCACACAGTGGGCAGGCACGACAAACAGCGTGAGGTGAACTAGGCTGAGAAATATACTCAATTTCCCTTGCCACATACTTATATTACTTGTACCTATAAACGATAATTGTGTTCCAAGTAAGTAAATCTGAACGGTGGAAAACAGTGAAACCGATATGAAGTATAACACTAGAAAAACCTCGTGAGCAGAGGCAACCAACTCCGACAATTTGCCAAGTTTTGCATGCACTTTTGCGAGAGATCGCACATAGCCTGGTACACTCCAAAGCAGTCTAGGGTGTGATTGTAGATTCCCTCTGAACACATACCGTTCTTTTACAGAGATGTTGCCACAATACGCAGCGTCATTTCTCATATCGCGAATGCAAACGTTAAGAAGTGAGAGTCTGCGTCTGATCACAAACTGTAAATTTGCAAATCTCAAAAGTGATAACATGGTAGCAAGAAAACTGCCCACATTAAGCGCTACACACAGGTTATGGTCCTGCTCTTTACTAATTGTGAACATTGGTGTGTAGAATGAACAACAGTAAAAAAATAATACAACCAATTGTAGCTTTACTATCGTCCCCTCACATGTGTTCACAGGACCGATATGAGTCATCAGAGCTTTGTCACATGATGCTATCAGCTTAACAATTGTCTCGTATTTTTCTGTATTGTTCCAAACATCTTGCACTATTGAAACGAAGGCCATTGCCAACAAACTCACTATGGCGAAAACAAAGATGACGTTCGCTACAGAGAATGTAGGTAACGGTCTGCAATAGAAACGCACGATAACATATGCAGAAATCATATGTGATATGCTGGCGAAGGTTACTGTAACCAGATCCGATTTTAATTTCTTCAGTGATCCAGTTTTCATATCAACCGTAAATGGCATCAGTCCAAACAACTTGCACATGAAGTGGAATGGCTTGGTGGCCACTAAAAGTTTCTTAGTATTATCTGGCAGCAATATGGCACATTCGTTCACTGACATCTCCTGAAAAAGGAAGAAGAACAAAAACTTAATTGCACAGTACTGATTTTTCACAATAATATTTGTTTCATAGTCAGCAACGAACTGGCTTTCAACTTTCTAGGCCATCCTCAGAAAAACTAAACAGGTGGGTGACACAACACCAGCAACAGTTTATAGCAGTACAATGACTATTTCTACCAATGCCAAACACAAACGCAATGAATTTATCAAATAAGCATTGAAGAAACATACTTTATATACTTTATACTGAAATATTTAAAGTAAAAGAACGTACTGATCGAAAATGATACCAATTGAGAATTGACATAGAGTACTATGTTATATAAACAAAACAGCTAATGAAGGGGATTGATATGCAAGAAAAAGGGGTTCAGAGTGGTCTAAGGAGGCAGTAGAAGGTCGGAGAAGAATAACAAGTAATTTGCAGCAGGTATATTACCTGAAGCTAGCAAAAATATTTACTGGCTGCTGTTACTTAGAACTTATACTGTCAGTCACAGATGGTAACAAATGTACACAGTGGGCTCTTGATTGCCTAATATATAAGCCACAATATTATCTATCTTACAAAATTCTTGCTAACTTTTTTTAAACTCCACCTCTATATGTACAGATAAGTTACCATTAAAAAGTAATTTATAGCTCACAATAGCTTTTCTCCTACAAAAATGTGTTAATGTTTTTCATTTCTTAGTTTCGCCTATGACCGCAACAATAAGGTTCTACAAAGGTGTATTCATTCTGCATGTGGGCCCACTTTTATTGAGGCAGCATGACTGGTTAGTTGTCAACTGATACACTAGCGTTTTCATGACCACTATAACACGGTAGACGTATATTTCTCCAGATAGTGATTTAGATGTTCTAAACTTAATAGAAATTGCCGCAGGTGTTCCCAAGTGCCGACGTTCCCGCAACCTCCCCCCACCCACACTTAAAGCATAACGGAGTTTTACCCCCACAGAAGAGTATTCGAATTACGAGAATTGTCCGTAAAAATCAACATACAAGAAGTGAGATATAAGTATGCTGAGAAACCATGATGTTGTTTCAATGTTGTCTGAAGCTACAGGCACTGGTATACTGCACATCCCGTTCACCTGACGTATCACCGAGCGAGGTGGCGCAGTGGTTAGACACTGGACTCGCATTCGGGAGGACGACGGTTCAATCCCGCGTCCGGCCATCCTGATTTAGGTTTTCCGTGATTTCCCTAAATCACTCCAGGAAAATGCCGGGATGGTTCCTCTGAAAGGGCACGGCCGACATCCTTCCCCATCCTTCCCTAATCCGATGAGACCGATGACCACACTGTCTGGTCTCCTTCCCCAAACCAACCAACCAACCAACCTGACGTATCTAAAATTATAATCGTATGAATTGGACACACAAATAATGATATAGGTAACATGAAGGTAATAAAGCTGTGGATTGGCAAAGAAAACTACTCCGATTGAGCGAAGAATGAAAAGAAGCGAGTAGTGCAGCATTATTCACAAAGATATGTAATCATTCGGGAGTAAACTTTAGTTAAAGTGAAATGCCTGCAGAAAAAAACTTACGATACAGAAAAGGAAACGGTGTCCTAAGGATAGATTCAGCACACATAAAAGTAAAAATAGCTTCCAATTAACTTAAAAGCTAAGATGTCAACATTAACAGTGTTAAGGAAACATCAGTGTAAACGCAAACGAAAGTGAGGATTTGTGGAAAAACTACACCGTAGACTTCTACAGGGAAAGGAACTGTTTGCTATGTGGATACAAGAAAATAAAATAGCTACGCATTTGGAAGGCATGAGAGATCCATCATTAATATCTGAGTTTGAAAGACCTTTAGTTTGAAAGACCTTTACAAGACCTGCGATCAAACAGGTAAAATGACATGATTAACAGTCGTTCGGAATTTCTAACGTCACTGCAGGAATTAGCAGCCAAATGACTTTCTAAGGTAGTGTGTGAAATCTGCACGCAAAACCGTCGCACTTTCGGAAGAATATCAGCCACACAGTGCCTAAGTCAGCAAGGGTAAGTAAGTGCGAGAAGGAACGGACAGATGAATGATCAAACTTGCTGACCAGAAGAGTCGAAAACAATTTTGTGGACCTGCTACACAGTGGAAGCAAAACTACGCCTTGGCAAAGTGGTGCAAGACTTTTGGAATTCCCAAAAATAAGTATAACATAGCGAATGGCAGGTAACGACGAATCAGAGTGGAAGAGCAAGAAACAAGTGCCTGAGACAGGGACACAATCTACTTCCCCATTGTTCAAGCATCAGGGCAGAGAATCAACAAAACAAATAAAAGGAAGGTTAAGGAAAAATGATTTAAATTTGGGACGAAGAGACGTGAGTAACATTTTCTGCTGACATAGCTCCGATCTGTAACAGATATTTTGTATGTGATGAACTGTCTATTGACTACCCCGTTTCAACTGGAAGTAGATCAGAGAGAGATGAAGGAATTAAATAGTAGCAGAAATGAGATTAGGGGTAAACGTAACACCAAAAATTGGTTATATGGTGTAGATTATATGAAAGCTTTCTCTTAAGCCAAGTACACTAGTGCAAAACATTTCTTAATTTGACGAACAAATTTGTACAAAAGTTTATGGTGAGCATAGCACTTTATGAAGGTGTATCATGGGCTGAGGGGAAACCGGATAAGAAGTAAATGGAAACGTTTGAAAGGGGGTGTACTGATGGACGCTGTAAATTATAACATAATTTTTATGCTACAATAAATGTCATAACATCATACCAAATACTTTCTTATTCATTTTGTGTCATCAATTCCTTCATAACTTTATAATACTTCCTTTAATACCAACATTTATTGATTGTTTTAAGGTAAGGGCCTTCCAGAACCCTCTCGTGCATTTTTGCTGCTCCATGCTGTCTGTGCATACTAGGGTTAATATTACATAGCATGAGTGAATAAAATGTCTGGCCAGTTATTTAAAAAAGAGCCATGATGATCTGTTTATTGGCCAAAGATTACAGATTAGACTCTCTTTTGGAAATGATGAAGAGGGCATCCAACTGGGAGGTGACTGTAAGAGAAAGATTGAATAAACAACTGTAGGGTAACAGTCAACGAGTTGCAACATGGAATCTTAAGGGCTTGAATGTGATGGGGAACCTAGAAGATATTGAAAGGCTCCGTTTGGATACAGTGTGTGGTTCAGCGAAGTGTGTGGGTCAGTAAAGTGAAATGGAGAGAAGATAAGAATTTCTGGTCTGACGAATATAAGATCAACAGTAATAGAAGTTGGTGTAATGGGAGTGGGAATATTTACTAATAAGAAGGTAGGGCAAAGAGTGATTTACGCGAGCAATAGTACTGAACATATATATGCCAATTCATATTCCTACATTTCCGGATCTACACGGTGCCCCATTACAGACTATTAACGAAGTTCCGATCATACAGAATAGATTTACGCATATGCGAGTGTCTCGAAGACTTCTTGGCCATCAGAAACCAGCACGTTTTGCTCGACGGTGAGTATTCATGAGTAGCACGAGTGCCCCAGGAAAGTGTTATCCTCGACATACTTAAATTATCTGACTAATAGGGTGAGCAGCAATCCGCTGCTACTTCCTGATGACGCTGTGGTATGCCTGAAGATGTTGCTGATTAGCTGTAGGAGGATGCATAATTCTTAGTTCATGTGATATACAGCAGATTGCTGTAGGTGTGGAAAAATGCTAAGTTAATGCCGATGAGTAGGAAAAACAGTTCCATAATAATGGAATAGGGCATTGTTAATTTGCTTCTTGACACAGTCAAGTCGGTTGTGTATCTAGGCATAATGTTGGAATGCAACGAGCACTTATGGCGTTACTGGCCGGAGTGGCCGTGTGGTTCTAGGCGCTACAGTCTGGAGCTAATCGACCGCTACGGTCGCAGGTTCGAATCCTGCCTCGGGCATGGATGTGAGTGATGTCCTTAGGTTAGTTAGGTTTAATTACTTCTAAGTTCTAGGCGACTGATGACCGCAGAAGTTAAGTTGCATAGTGCTCAGAGCCAACTTATGGCGTTAGCAGGGAAGGCGAATGGTCGACTTCGGTTTATGGGGAGAACTTTAGGAAAGCGTAGCTTATACGTAAAAGAAACCAGTTACAGAATACCAGTGCAAGCAATTTCTGGGAACTACTCTAGTGTTTGGGGTCCCCACCAGATCGATTAAAAGAAATACATCGAGGTCAGTAAGTTCGATCAACACATGAGTATTACGGAGATGCTTAGTGACCTAATATGGGAATCCCTGGAGGGAAGAGGACTTTTTTTAATCTGCACACCTCTGTCGCAAAAATTGAGAGATGCTGCATTTTAAGCTGACTGCAGACCGATTCTACTACAGCCAACACACATTTCGCGGTAAGGACCATGAAATGAGATTAGAAAATTTAGGGCTCGTAGGTGCGATAAAAGACAGTCGTTTTTCCATTTTTTTTTTTTTTTTTTTTTTTTGCGAATGGAATGGGAAAAGAAACGACTAATAGTGGTACAGGGTACCCCCTGCCATGCACCATTCGGTGGCGTATGTATTTTGATGTAGACTTAGATGACACAAACAGAAGATGAGCTAGAGAAAAACATATGAGGACACCGACCGTGTAACTCGTTATAGTATAAAGGGAGATGAGAATCTGGTGATCGTGGAGGATTGGAGCGCTATGGTAGGGGAAACATTAGTGGACAGAGTTATCGAAGAATGTAGGCTCGGTGTCAGAAACGAGACAAAAGGTGAACGTATTTAATTGCGCAATTAATTTCAGCTAGATATAATGAATACATTGCTCAAAATTTTCAAGAGTGGGACTTACACTTGAAAAGGCCTGGGGACACAGTGAGAAAACAGCTGGATTATAACACCAACAGACATAAACACCGATGCCACATTCTGCTAAATATCTGTAATGTACGCTCTAACGCAGTGAATCGCCATTTCTGGGTACTAAACTACTGGCCCTTAAAATTGCTGCACCAAGAAGAAATGCAGATGATAAACGGGTATTCATTGGACAAATATATTATATTAGTACTGGCATGTGATTACAATTTCGCGCAAATTGGGTGCATATATCCTGAGACATCAGTACCCAGAACAACCACCATTAGCCGTTCAAAAAAAAAAAAATAAAATAAAAAAAAAAAATGTTCAAATGTATGTGAAATCTTATAGGACTTAACTGCTAAGGTCATCAGTCCCTAAGTTTACACACTATTACTATTATCCTAAGGACAAACCCACACACCCATGACTGAGGGAGGACTCGAACCTCCGCACAGTCCGTGACTGCACCGCCCTAGACAGCTCGGCTAATCCTGCGCGGCCCTCTGGCCGTAATAACGGCCTTGATACGCCTGGGCATTGAGTCAGAGATTGGATGGCGTGTACAGGTAGAGCTGCCCATGCAGTTTCAACACGATAGCACAGTTCATCAAGACTAGTGACTGGCCTATTGTGACGAGTCAGTTGCTCGGCCACCATTGAGGAGACATTTTCAGCTGGTGAGAGATCTGCAGAATGTGCTGGCCAGGGCAGCACTCGAACATTTTCTGTATCCAGAAAGGCCTGCACAGGACCTGCAACATGCGGTCGTGCATTATCCTGCTGCCCGCATCTCGTGGTCGTGCGGTAGCGTTCTCGCTTCCCACGCCCGGGTTCCCGGGTTCGATTCCCGGCGGGGTCAGGGATTTTCTCTGCCTCGTGATGGCTGGGTGTTGTGTGCTGTCCTTAGGTTAGTTAGGTTTAGGTAGTTCTAAGTTCTAGGGGACTGATGACCATAGCTGTTAAGTCCCATAGTGCTCAGAGCCATTTGAACCATTTTGAACCATTATCCTGCTGAAATGTAGCGTTTCGCAGGGATCGAATGAAGGGTAGAGCCACTGATGGTAACACATCTGAAATGTATCGTCCACAGTTCAAAGTGCCGTCAGTGCGAACAAGAGGTGACCAAGACACGTACAAATGGCACCCTGTACCATCACGCCGGGTGATACGCCAGTATGGTGACGACGAATACACGCTTGCAATGTGCGTTCACCGCGATGTCGCCAAACACGGATGCGACCATCATGATCCTGTAAACAGAACCTGGATTCATCCAAAAAAATGACGTTTTGCCATTTGTGCACCCAGGTTCGTCGTTGAGTATGCCATCGCAAGCGCTCCTGTCTGTGATGCAGCGTGAAGGGTAACCGCAGCCATGGTCCCCGAGCTGATAGTCCATGCTGCTGCAAACGTCGTCGAACTGTTCGTGCAGATGGTTGTTGTCTTGCCATCTGTTGACTCAGGGATCGAAACTTGGCTGCACGATCCGTACAGCCATGCGGATAAGATGCCTGTCAACTCGACTGCTAGTGATGCGAGGCCGTTGAGATCCAGCACGGTGTTCGTATTACCCTCCTGAACCCACCGATTCCATGTTCTGCTAACAGTCATTGGATCTCGACCAACGTGAGCAGCAATGTCGTCATACGATAAACCACAATCACTACAGTCCGACCTTAATCAAAGTCGGAAACGTGATGGTATGCATTTCTCCTCCTTGCACGAGGCATCACAACAACGTTTTACCAGGCAACGTCGGTCAACAGCTGTTTGTGTATGAGAAATCGGTTTCAAACTTTCCTCATGTGAGCACGTTGTAGGTGTCACCACCGGCGCCAACGTTGTGTGAAAGCTCTGAAGAGTTAATCATTTGCATATCACAGCATCTTCTTCCTGTCGGTTAAATTTCGCGTCTGTGGCACGTCATCTTCGTGGTGTAATTATTTTAATGGCCAGTAGTGTATATATGGCATATCTAAATGTGAATAAACGGGATTTTTTAGAAGTGATATTAAATCTAGTGGGCTTCGTAATAATTTCACAGTTTATGATCTATACTTACGGAATTTCCAGTGGGAGTTTAATTCCAGTAGTCTTGTCGCCAGTAAGTAATTTACCTCTTTATAGTAATTTCTATGATAAATAATTGGCTGACAATCAAACATTCATTGCAGCGTATGGGACCGTCACAATACACAGTATTTCTGAACACTACGTATTATTAATTAAACTTTTCACGAATATTTAATAAATTCTATTGAATAATGGGACGTTACGAAATTATATGAAGTACCTAACAGCACAGCGGCCAGTATGCTGGCATACATACGATGTAACTAACGAGATCGATAGTCGTGGCCTCTTCACAACGGTGCTGGTGATCCATCGTCGATAAGCACTTACCTGTGTCTCTAATTACTGACGTCAGAATACACCAACTCCATTACTTAATTGAGCTCAGCTCGTGTGATTACAACCACGAAATATTATCCTACAGCGTTATGAGTGGACTACCGAAAATTGAATAGCTGAAACTGCGTTATGTAAAGAATTTAGTATTCAGGAAGTTTTTTGTTATTGTAAGTAGCGCAGATAAGTCACTGTTTTCTACACCTACTTAAGCTGTCTCTATATTTCTATCACTTCCTGAAATAGTTATCGCAGCATTGCCCCAAAGAGGGTTCTGTATCCAGTGGCAACTACGAAACTGGCTACGTCATAAGTTTTTGTATGTGAAGACTGCGGAAAGCATGCTGGGAAGCTTCCGAATGTCCAGGCCAATGAGGCCAACGTCCGCACACAAAAAAACCTGGACCACAGTTTTGAAACCTACTTTGTTCGGAGGTCCTGGGACTAGAGGAAGACATGGTTGGTGCTGAATGCGATTGTCGCTGGGTTGTTTCTTGGGGCGATGGTTCACGATATTGGCATTAACCGTAGGCATTTTCAAAACTATTTCACAGGTCATTTGGTTAGATATTTACGTTTCATGGTTTATTTTTTGTCAGTTCAAATTTCGATTCCGTTATGAAAACTGTGAGTGGACATACGTTATATATGTATTACTAACATTTTGTTAGTAGCTAAGAGGCTTGGAACAGAATTCGATATAGTCACTTAACATAAAAATTACTATAGTGAATTCAGTCCCTTTTTTCACTAGTTTAATTTCTTAAGTGATTTGTATCGTGTGTGGCGATTTCGTTCACATGACGTGTACGTACTTTTTTTCTACGTAGCACATGTCGTTTGTACACCAAGGAGGCATGTATTATTCTGTTCATTTGTTTCACAAGTCGGTGGTATGAAGTGGTATGTAATTTCTTTTTCCTAGTTACTGGATTTCTTATTTAAATGCATTAATGTGACTGATATTCTACAGCTACTACACGATCACACAATGCAGTACACAAATTTTGTCTGCACAAGTTGATAAATTCCTGCACTCTCATACGATATTCGTCATCAACGATCGCTTTTATTGTTACGAATATTATGTACGTCCTTCTATGGACGAATTTTTTTATGAAGTGTGAAGCTGGTGCTACTTGCGGTGACGGTGTTCGATGTTTTGTGTTGACTGTTATGATTACAAATCGGGATTCACATCATCAGCACACTTTGAATGTCTATAGGTCGGGTTGCTAAAACACATTCACCATCGCTGGAGTATTACAGATGATTTTTCATACTCACGTTAAGTTTGCATTCTCTATGCTCAGTGTTTACCACTACGCTATTGAAGTAATTGTGAACTGCCGTCGTAACTGTCATTTCTCATGTTGAGGGGGGTTTTCCTTGGTCTGCTTTCTGTTATTGGTTATCTTGTGGTGCTATATATAGAGATTTTGACAATTTAGTGAAAAAATATTATTCTTTCTTGCCTTATCAGCTGCTTGCCTTGTGTTCTGCGGTGGGGTAGTGTACTATAGTGTAGAAGTTGATTATTTTTTCGTGTCTCTCGGTATTCATCACGAGTTATTTGAAATAAAATGTGTATGTGTGCGTGTGTGTGTGTGTGTGTGTGTGTGTGTGTGTGGGTGTGAATGTATGTGGCTAGGTCCTCGCGTCGGGTAGACCAGTCGCCTGGTGCAAGTCTTTTAGTTGACACCACTTAAGCGACTTACAGGTCGATGAGGATGAAATGATGATGAAGAGAACATCTAGCCTCCGAGCAGAGAAAAACTCCGACCCAACCGGAAATCGAACCTAGGTCCCTCCCACGTCATTCTGCTGCGTTGGTGGATCAGCTATGGAGGCTGACGTTAAGACATGGAGTGGACTATTGTAACAAGGAGCGGTAGTTTATTAGTACTTGAAATACGGCTGAGAAGTTTAAATTGCTGGAGAAGTCTGACTGTAATGACACTCTTCTCTCTGTCGATAGTAATGAATAATCAATACGAAAACGTCAAAACTCTTAATTGAAATTCTGTGTGTCAGGAGACTGGTAGTGTTACTCTGAGCCAGCCGGCCTGGCCGGCGGTTCTAGGCGCTTCAGTCTGGGACCGCGTGACCGCTACGGTCGCAGGTTCGAATCCTGCCTCGGGCATGGATGTGTGTGATGTCCTTAGGTTTGTTAGGTTTAAGTACTTCTAAGTTCCAGGGGAATGATGACCACAGATGTTAAGTCCCGTAATGCTGAGAGCCATTTTTTGTTACTGTGAGGCAGAGTGCACGTGCTTCCAAAGTAGTGTTGACTTGCTCTTGTCTACAAGTATGCTGGTTGTGATGCTTTGTCAGATAAGTCCGCGGCTCCAACCGCGTGTCATGTTCAAGTCGAATAGCAGATTGCTAGATCCATATATTTTCAGGATTTGATGAGAATGTTAGCAGCATAAGAGGACAAAATAAGGGCTAAAGTAACAGAAGAAACTGAATAAGTAAGAACCAACAACAAGATTAGCGCTCTTGAACAATGAAATGGTTCCGACAAATAGAAAGTTGAAACAGAGGCTAAAGCATAAGAACATAATGAAACACTGGAGGCCACTGCTGATAGATTAAATGAAAAGGTCTTAGCTATTTTAAGGGATCAGCACACTGATGTTAATGCACTAAAAGCATGAGCTCAATGCTGAGAAAAAAAATTTAAATCTGTCGAGTAAACTGGTTCAGGCACGTTTAATGTCTTCACTAGTCAGGAGAATTGCTTTCTGAGTTTTGTTAAAGGAACTCTGTAGTAGAAAACAAACATCTTACTATAAAGAGGTCAGGTTAAACTAAAAGAAGTGGTGAACGAACATCACAAATCATTAGAAGGAGATCTGCATATTTTACTACCGGAGTGTGTGAAATTTAAGACAAATCTCTCAGAAAGTGTGAATTCTGTTCGACGTCTGGAAGTTGTCAGTCAATTACACAAACAGTTCCATGGGTATGCCATTTTCTGAACTAAAAAAGGAAGATAATGAAGTCTGAAAGAAGAATCCGAAATGTTTTATGTACTGTCCATAGTAACGTTTATTAAAATTTATGAACAAACACAAAACATATATCCTCATATTTGAGAAAATAAACCAATTTATCTGAAACTACTTCATTGGATTTGATTCAGTTCGAAAAGCACTAATCAAATCATGTTTTCAGAGGAAGACATACGGACGATTTTGGAATGATCACAGCCAATGAATTCCATATACGCATTGCAAACTTCTCGTGTTAATTCTATTTCGTGTTGTTTTGAAAGATAATCTTCTTCGCAAACTATCATTGACCTTTTGTTTAAAAAAAAATTTTTTTGTGAGACGGAGGTTTCGAACACTATCACAGATAGGTCAATAAGAAAATTTGGACATCAAACTTCTCTGTAGTTTTGGTCCACAGTATAAATGCAAATTGCATTAAAAGCTTTTCTGATCATAAGAAATTTATATGCCGTAAGAGGCCAACTTTTTGAATATCTGCCTCTCATACAGCTAGTACATATTACCAATTACATCCACTCCATTATGTATACTGTTGTAGAATGTAATTACTTCCAGTTTTTGTTGAGCTCCCGTATCAGCGTAATTTTTTGCTCGTCCACCGCAAGATTTACCACAGAGAGATCGAGCGGTCCTCTTAAATCAGCGTTACGCTGTCTTCGCCCGTGGGCGCGGAAAGTAGACACTTTCTCGCCAGTGAAGAAAAGAAACACTATCAAAATTATCCACTGCTCGTACTCAGACGAGTTATTGTAAATTTTTTATATTACCTGTCTTCCCCTACAACTTAATCCTTCCTCAGGGTTTCGAACACCTTGCACTATATGACATTGTCGAACGACTTTCTTCAGGCCGACAAATCCTATGAGTGAATCTTGATTTTTTTCAGTATTGCTTACATTATCAAGCACAACGTGAGGACCGCATCTCCGATGCCTGTACCTTTCCTAAAGCCAAACTGATCGTCATCTAACAGGCCTTCAGTTTTCATTCCCATTTTTCTGTATATCATTCGTCAGCAGCTTATGCATGAGCTGTGAAACTAATTGTGTGACAGTTCTCACACTCATTTGCCCTTGCTGTCCGTGGAATCGCGTCGATTGTATTCTTCCCAAAGCCTGATGTCGCCAGTCTCATAGATTACGAGTATATATATAAACTCGAACAGTAGTTCAGCGACCACTTCCCCCCATGACTTGGTGAATTTTATTGGATGTCACCTGCACTTTCTGTCTTACTTGATCTCGACGCTCTCAAAGCTTTTTTAAATCCTTATTAGATTCCCTTCCATATCAATTCTAATTTCTTCTTCTATCGCGTCATCCAGGTCAGACCGGGATCTACGAAGTGGTGGTGGTGGTGGTGGTGGTGGTGGAGGGGGGGGGGGGGAGGAGGGATGCAAACCGGAGTACCTGCCCCGTGCGACAATTTCCAAACTCATATTCTTGAAGAAAAAAACCTTGTTTCACGAAGCGCCTAGCATACTGAACGCTTTGGTCTATCGATTATTCCTATGATTTTGAAAAGTGCCCCAGTAGGTTTTTGAACATATTTGAACAAATTCTCAATTGACTTCAGACTGAATCATAAGCTTATTTTAGAATGCGTGTATAGTGTACTTGATGTCTCCGCCAGGGGAATCCCCGCCGCATCTAGAAATAAAACACTTTCCTGTGGACAAAAGGGGGCGTGGCTATAAGAGCTAAACCGAATAAACCCTAATGGGTGAATGCCAGTCGCTGTATACGTATGTGGTTGATTGGGTGTTCAAATGATCAGCATTGTTATAATTATCAGCCTAATCCATAGGTTCAGACTATCAGTGGGGAAACAAATGACTGACAGTAATAACAGGTAAAATAGAAAGCAAATTATCTTCTCGGTGTAACCAAGAAAATGAAATTTTGAAAGAAAATAATTTTTGCCAGATCGCTACATTACCAGTTGTACAACCCATGATTAACAGCTGCTTTAATTTCTATTCTCTAAACATCGCGGAATACATGTTAACGAACACTTAATATCGTTTAACCAGAGAATAACTGCGAGATAACTAAGCCTGGAATTCTGGCAGGATTAGTGAAGTTAACCAGAGAATAAGTTTTCACAATGGCAGGAATAGCTACGAAATTAGTGAAGACAAGATTGTTTGTTATAACGAGGAAGGAGAAGATACCGGGACACCACACAAATTATATGGAAGAATAAGACGATTCCAAATTTACATAAAAATTTCGTACGACTACTTTTTGATCCCATGCATGAGAAACCAGAGCGTATGAATGAAATGTGAAACTATTTCCTAACATAAAGCTTTCTGCCTATAGTAGGCCTAGTGGACTTGAATTATGTACTGTCGTGTTATTCATGTAAATGAGATACATGAAAATGACTATTTGTGGCCAAACAGTGTCGCTTATGTGACATGTGTCAAACTGCTGCAACATTAGCAACGCGTATTTCGTTTTGTCTAGGAGACAGTGACAAAATAGATGTAATCAGTTTGAGGAACCGCACCAGTCTGGGATACCATTCGTATTTACAGCTTTCTCAGAATTAGAAAACGATATTTCGAATTTTTATGTGGCAAAACTTTTGACGAACTTCGCTGAGGTAATAGACTCATTCTCAGAAACGAAAGCACGCCGTGTAAAGCCTTAGCAAGATTAACGAGAAAAAAATGCTGGGACCTAACGATTGAATAAATGTGTACTGACTTACTTGTCTCTTGTCTGTACTGGTTTTATTGTTCCAATATTTACTTATATGTCACACAAAAGAGAATATTATTAGCTAATAGGCAATAAAGAGTGCAAACTTTCTGCAGAGTTCTTATTCTCCCGGTCACAAAGAATCCCACCCAACATCAATTGTGCATTTTTTTAAGGAGGGGTGGGGCGTCAGACCGGCCTACTGGGGGCAGGAGAGGCACCACATGACATTTTAATCTCCACTGTCCTTAACATAGGCTTAATAGCTTCCATACACGTGTTTGGATTCCACAGAGCGAAATACAGTGACATGGCATAGAAGAATGCTGTGTGAAGACACTTTGCACTAGGATTTGACAAACTTCAGACTGGATACCATATCTTACATTTGCTCGGTCAGATATGATTTATATATCAAAGTATTCAGAAAGATTTGCGTAACAAAATGAAAAAGGTTTTGAAAAATCGCCTTTTAAAAATTTTTTCATTGCCTGTCTCGAACGGTCGAAAGGGGAGATGGGGGTGACATTGCTTAGTTTTGTCAATGTTCGGAATTATCGTAAATCCGGGGCTCACTGAAGAACAACTTTTTGAATCAGTCTATTCGGATTTTGTTTCGGTTTCTTCTCAGCAAACAGTACAGGAGCCAACATCAATTACTAACAATAAACACTTAGCTGTTGCAAATCCAGCAAACACGAACACGTAAAGTGTTTTGATAGAGTTGCTACTAAACATAGAAAAAAGTGTAGAAAGAAACATTGAATCACAAGAAGAAATACGTAAAGATATCAAAAGTACAAATAATGAACTGACATCTAATTCGGAGAATTCAGGAAACACAGCGAAACCTTCCTGCAGTAATGTGACAAGAGGTTAGTGATGACTTAGAACTTGTTGTTATGACGCTACGGATCATTCTACAGTACCTCGAAATTGAACAAAACGATCTAAAAACTACACAACAGAAAGACATAGAAGAAATACGCGCAAAAAGAAATACCGCTATACTGAGTGCAGTAGTGTCGCATCTCACAAAGCGTCACGACCACGTAAGTATCGGTGTTGAAATAATAAGTGAACAGGTAGACACATTAAAACGGTCCTCTGACGAACAAAAAGAATAACCATTCAAAGAAAAGAATGTAACATCCAGTACCAATTCAGCTCATGGAGAACAATAAATCAAACATGTCACTATGCCAAACTGTTGAAAAAAACCGCTATTATTTCGAGTAACATAACCAGAAACTCACATAACATTTTTCTAGCTTTTTCTTCACGTAGAAGAAAACGTAGAACATTGAAACAGCAAAAGAAAGAATCAAGTAAGAATAATGAAAGAACAGTTTGTAAATAGTAAAAGAAAAGGCAAGTCCGATTACCTTTGTTATTCTTATTTAGATTTTGACACTTCCTGTATTTGTACGTATTCGTAGTATTTATGAGATATTTGGGAGAGCATAATTTCATTCGCAGTTGAAATATTGAATAGCCTTGATGGCATACCAAAAAAGTTTTGTCGGTAGGGAAAAGTTACAGTTGCGATTAAAAACATTTCCATACTGTCAACTTAGGTGAGAATTTCCTTACACAAAAATGTACTTATGCACAAAGTATTGAATAGTCCATGCGCTATTATATTGAGCATTTCAACAACAGAATTACGAAAATGAATGACAATCTGCGTTTCCGGCATTTTCCTACGTTTAAAAGTAGATAGGGGATCCAGGATACCTTTCTGAATACATCGACTGGTGGGCGATGCTTCCCCAAGCCGTGTGTTAACTTTTTTTTATGATTCTTAAATCATTGGTCTTCTCCTATTATCCTTTTTAGTCGATAAGTACTAGGTATTTTCTTCTACTATCCTAATGTAAATATACTGAAAGTAATTTCAGGTACTTGTGAATTATGGTTAAGAATGTATGATTCTGCTAAAGAGTACATTGCGTTTCAGATAAATTGAAAATTTCGATGTCACACATTTCGAGACAGCGAAAAAACTGGAAGCTGTTAAAGAAATTGTTACAATTTTACAATGAAAAATTTCCCGTAGGGAAAAATGTAAAAAAAAATGGTGGCATTCCATTGAAGTACGACCATGGCACATACGTAATAATAAGTAACAGGAATGTGCTACAGCACATCAACTTCAACTTTCGGTAGTAAACAGTGAGCCACTTCACACAGAACGTACCGCTGCTGCAGCGCTATACTTTGGTCTCTTAAAGAAACTGCAGCATCTTGCTGAACGTCTTAGGCACGGCGTTAATGTGCCCACCTGCCACAGAAATCGGAATTGTAGTTTCGGTAAACTTTTTATTTTCTCAATATAAAATGTTAGGAAGTGAAACGTAGGTTGGTGAAACAAGTAAACCAGTTTGAACGCTAGTGCAATGTTTGGTTTGCAACATCCACAAAAATAAATTACTGCTCTAGTCTGGAGAAAATGACTGTTTGAAATTACCAATAACGTTCAACGAAAATTGGTCTGCTTGCTAGCACAAGACATGATACTTCCGGCCACACACTTTGCTAGCAGGAATTCAAGTTGAGATCTGCCCGGACATAAAAGTGACTTACCTCTTGCTGAGGATGATTATTTTGCTTACACGACAAGTTTCATCGTACCAAATTGAGAAGCAAATCTCCAACGTTGTGGGACATGTCAGTACATGAAATTTCATCATGAAAGTAGTAACAGATAAAAATAAAATGTTTAGAACCCAAAAAAGTCTATCCATAAGTTTAAGTAAACGCAATCAACAATACAACAAGAATTTATGAAGGAACTCCTCGACAGAATACAAGAAGTGACACATGAGGAAACTCTTCAGTTTCGATTTGAAAACACGTGGATTACTGCTAAGATTTTTGAATTCGAGCGGCAACTTATTGAAAATGGATGCAGCAGTATACAGCACAACTTTCTGCACAATAGTTAAGGAAGTCCGAACCAAATGCTGGTGTGATTTATGCCGAGTATTAACTGCGTGAAAGCTGCTTATTCTTGGGAAAAGCTAATACTGTTAACGAGAGATGACAGTAAGAAATATATATATTGAGAGGCCAATATCAAAATTCTCAGACTCGTGAACAGAGGTCGACAAGAGGTTCTTGTACTTACACCACTTATTGCGCGAATTGCCCGTTTGTGAACCAAAAATATTCTTTTACAATGGGAACAGTTATCTCAAAATACAATACCATACAACATAACAGAATGAAAATAAGCAAAGCAGACTAATTTTACTGATGAACGATCATGCACTTCAGATATTGTTCGAATAGTAAAAATGCCAGCATTAAGACCCTGAACATATGCTTTCCACGACAGTTTACTATCTATCTGAAGACCTAGAAATATCAACTGTTCACTTTCAGTAATCATATTCCCATTCTGTGAAATTAAAACGTCAGGTTATGTTGAGTTGTGTTGAGAGGCACCCACATGCCTTGCTCATACTATGGCATCAAGCAGTCAGGCCCGCACGATAAGTGGTCTGCCAAGCGAGTGGACTCATTCTTATGTATCGAGTAACATGAAATCTCGTACTCACAATTAAGTTACAAATTACCCTCCTATATGAATAATACGCAACGGAAACGCAAACCTGAATATCAGTAATTTACAGAACTCTGACTGTTCACTACGCTCTGGCAATACCACATTTTCTTTTTTTCTTTTATTTGACGGCTTTTATCAACACGTGGCCATCGCACTGAATATGAATGGCGCACACATTCTAAACTCGGGACATCATGACAACATACATTTCGAAGGGAAAGTCCACCAATCTTTTTTCTTTTCAATATCTTATTTATTCCGATAAATTCTATAACCTAAACACACAAATTCTATAACCTACGACAATAACACATGAGAAATTCCGCGCAGTGGGCATGGCTTCAAATTGGTGATTCTCTACCTTATGGTCTCGTAATTATT
This sequence comes from Schistocerca serialis cubense, assembly GCF_023864345.2. Lineage (NCBI taxonomy): Eukaryota > Metazoa > Arthropoda > Insecta > Orthoptera > Acrididae > Schistocerca > Schistocerca serialis. The sequence continues at coordinate 724,167,775 of NC_064642.1, forward strand.
TAACGCTACAGTGCACTTTCTGGATAGGATGGTGGATCTTTTTTCTGCTATATCTCACACTTCGACTCTCACAACCATCATCACGAAACTTTCCTCCAGACCGAGCGGTACAAAGGGAACACGCATAACCCACTACCTCTGCAACTACCTAGCTACTCTCCCATGCAAACCACACATAACCAAATTACATGACATACACCACACTACAACATGGAATACAACACAATCAATAGTCACAACACTATCACTTTCAGCTTTCCCACTTCAATTAGTATTTATCCCAGTTTCACACGACACTGCCACACTTCATAATTCTTCCTCCCTACTATGAACTCTGGAGATATATGCACGTCTTCCTGTACAATGCAAGCCAAGTGGTGTTGCTGGATAGACGGCTGACTCACCTTGCTTCTCTCTCAGAGTATTATAGTTTGAATCAAGCCTGACACGGAAAAATAACATGCAAAGTAATATTAAGAGCATGTTCCTCACACACTTGAGTCCTCAACTGATACCATGGACGAGTACTTCTCTTTATCTCATACACAGATTGAGACTCATACAGTACTCACCACGTGGAAGTACTCGTCTCTAATTTCAAGTCCTGCACACGCCATTTCTTAAATATTTCAACTTATAGTACACCGCTAGTAATTCAGCTTAACTTAAGCACATGGAAGTATTTCAACTTATTGCTACTTGTGGTTTCATTGTGACTGTTGGTCACTTCCAAAGATTACTACGATCCCATTTATATTACCTGCCTGACATTTAATTCTCCCCACAAAAGTTCCTGAAATAGAGAAACTATTATTTGAAACTACTCTTAAATATTCCACATGCATACCATGTCTCCACTCTTTTGTCTTTACGGGGCACACCTAAGACAGGTCTTAACAACACAAGATCTAGCGGCAGAGTGCTGAAACATGGCCGTTCTTCAGGTTCTCTCGCACCTCTGCCGAAGTGGGGGAGCACCTTGCTACTGTATTGGTCAGCCACATTTCAGGCGCTCAAAGCTCAGGTAAATTTTATCTCTTTGATCCCACCAAAGGTGGCCAAAGGATCGTCTCAAAGATGATCATATATTCACATTCACTATCTGCGGTTAGCAGACGACCATACATTCATTCATTTCACAGATCTCATCAAACTGGATGTAGGGATTTATTTTGTGGGAGTGCATATGTGATCAATTAAATAAATAAATTGTCATTCTTTCCCACACTGGTATCCCACTTCGCTGTATTAATTGAAATTGAGTTATTTTACAAAAGAAATGTGTTGTTCTGACAAAAATAATGAAGTATGTTGTACCTATTTTCAATGTCGAGCGGTACTGTACCCTTTCACCACCGGCTACCCATGCAGAAAAAATGGCACAGTACTATCCTTGCAATGTGAGGGTAGTTCTGAGCATTTTTTTAAGCAAGCTGTATTAGAACAAACGTAGCAAGTTATCAAAATAACCAGGAGGAGACCTTAGCCCCTGGTGACCTCAAATAGACGACCAAATGCTGTTACCTTACCAAATTACTGACACAGTTGTTTCATTATTGTACTCTCCACAATCTGGAGTAACATACACATACAAATTTAGAACAATCCACATGACAAATAAAACATTACATCATACAAATAAAAAATAATGTTGAGATAAAAATTTGCTTCGTTACTGGGATATTCGTTATTTTTATGAGTAATCCAAACTTCACTAATTCTATGACAAATAAAAAAAATGCTAATTGTACTCATGAAATTATAAATAGCTCACCATCCAAACACAGAACAAGTAATCCGACATTCATAAATTGCATTGTAATAATATTTTGCATGGCAATGTCTAAATACAAAACAAAATCAACAAAAGAAAAAATTGCGTATACTAGTTTCATGTATAATGTCAGGCTCCATACCATTACTCCAAAATATACATCAAACGTACAGAGAAATAAAACTGAGAAGAAAAACAATTATATACACCACAAGTTTCTTACTGGTTACGTAATATAGTTCATCTAAGACATCATGTCATACCTCATTAACTATCATCACTTAAGCAATTGCCACCACTACTCGACTGTGAGATTAACCTTATCCTTGTCCACCAGTACAAATACCTGCTGCTGAGCCAGTCAGTCCATCAACTTCGATCAATACACGCAATAAATAGTTAGCAATAAGTGCTTGTATCCACCAGTAGCTCTCGTATCTTACTCTACTGCTCATTTCTCTGTTGTTACACATTTAGACGACAAGAACTTGCATTTCGACTGGCCTTCATTACACTTTAATGTGAAATATCACCACTGTGATAATGCAAATAAGTGGCTTCAGTCAACACACCAACAAGATCATTACTGTCCACGACATCAAAATGCATCAGTTAATTCCGATATTTGTTGTGCAATGCAAACTCTTGTCCCCTGTGTCAACCTTACTGACCAATGCAACAAAAGCCACTATGTTAGTATTACGCCGCTGGCTAATAATTAAAGCGTCATTGTACCAAATATTCTAATAAACATGTTACGTGTACTTGATAACCCAGAACAAACAAAATAAACACACTAACTATTCTAAACACAAATGTTAATAAAATACAATTACACTTGCTGTCCCTTCAGGAATGAAACATATAAAAAAATTTACAGAATTACAAGTACAAATACATTATTTCCTATCTTGCGAGTCACATGGAATCATTTCATTCTGTGATTTTCATGGGGTCAAAAAAGTTGCTGACAGGTTCCCTAGAAACACTGTCTCGGTGTCAAAGCTCTCCCATGGTTACCCAGTCACTCAAATCGGCATTTTGAACACGCACTGAACAGTAAACTGTATCTCACATTAAACACAAATTTCATAGTCACTCTCAGAGTACCATCCACACGAATCAGGTCGTCCAGAAATGGCCCTACAACTACTATTACCCACGGTTCTGTCCTTTCAGTTCATGGTGCTATTAAAAGTTGTAAGTTCCAACAAACAGCACTTATTCCCGCACAAATTAAAGAAATGTCTCCTACTACAGACGCAAATGTCAATGTCCCACATTAGTTTCTTGCGTTCATACAATAATTAGTCACCAAACGACAACTGTCCTCTTTAAGTATACCAAGCGTCCCACATGCAATTCACAAAGCACACTTAACAAGTCACTGCCAAAAGTTTATGGATCCCACCGTTCAATGGTCAAGACAAAACAAAACAATCGTCCTGTCTGCTAAAGACAAAATCTTTTCCACCACTCACAATGTGGGAAAACCAGTCCTTCACTTTCCACCTTATGGAGACGTAAGAGCAGTCATCTTGTTTCACGGCTCCACAGTCAAGTTTAGTTAATAGTTGCTGGTAAAAAATGCCCCCCGGACTCTGCCGAGCGTCGTTCATTCTGCCGTGGCGCCGCCGCGCGAGCCGTTGAGCAGAAGAAACCACCTGTGTTGCCTCCGCGGGATACTTTCCCCAGTCGTAAGAGTGGCAGAACTTATGAATGGCAGCCAATGGTACGTGCGTGTCGCCCCAGGCCATTGACCTGCTGTAGTGGGCGCGTGGAGTGTACCTCGACCGGCAGTGGAGTGGGGAGCTCACCGGCTCTGTTGCCTCTCCCATGCCGACGTCAGTTTGGCTTACGTGGTACGGGCGCGTTCTGTGTAGCCCCTCAGCGCTACGACACCCAATCTCGCAACATTACAGACAAAAGGATATTCTTACATTATTTAAATACTCATTGATTACATGTGTGATCTATTAGATACATTGGTAATAAAAAAATATTTGTTCTAAAAAACATAAAATTATACACCCTAATTTTCTACACATACAACATCAACATTTATCTCTTTTCTATATACAGCCCACACGTGTGCTATTGATTGTACCTGTCGTCCATCGTACAAAACATGAGAGTGTAAAAAAAAAAAAGGAATAAGAAACAATCTATACAACTCACAATTACAATATAAAATGGTAGACTACTCTAACATCCTATCACAGTGAAAATATTAGAAACTGTTGATTCTAAAGCTACAGTATACAATGAACCTTTGTGCTTGTGACAGACTGAAATTAATTCCCCTTGAAAGTGTTCTAACAAAAAAAATAAGAAATAATATACACAGCTCTCAATTACCTACCACATGTTATTAAATAGTAAACTACTTTAACATCCTAACACAATAAACATTTTAGAAACTGATGACTCTAAATCTACAACATACACTGCACCTTTGTGCTTGTGACAGACTGAAATTAGTATCTCTTTATATATTTTACCTTTTTATTATATATATCAACATTTCTAGGACATGTATGCACCATCCTCATGATGTCAGATCCTGACCTGCCATCGAGGTTCATCCAAATCAAACAAGAACACAATAATGTTTTAGTTATTGATCGGTAGCATCCCCTTTACAGGAGTGTGCGCATTGATCACACTACTCTACGACTCTCACTCACCAGATATCACATTTTCCTTCTCATCAAATCCATTAATACACTAACAGAATTGGTCTAGAAGTCAGCTAACCTTAACACCACCACACTCACGACAACATACCATACCTTTGCTCCCTTATACTCAACCACATAACACATGAAGCTGTTGCGGAGATAGCTTTCAAGTTTCCGAATTCGTCCTTTCACTCTGGCACCTCTCTCCATCGGCTTACGTCTGCATTCACTTTACCGATTATTGATCCTGCTAAATATCAACTTAGAATTGCGACATTTCATCTAAGAACAAAAAATACACAAATTATTCATCCTGCAAAATAACTGTACACATTCTTGGTACTGTTTTGATTAGTTATACTGGTACCAGGCTTCAACAACAACAACAACAAAAATAATTTTTTTTAATATAGCAAATGTTATGGTAAGAATTAAATTTACACTTATATTACATCTTACGTCAGTACTCCACAACGTTCACCATCTGGATCTCATACTCCCTTTATGTCCTTTCACGTTGTGCAGTTGTCCTCATCTCTTCATTCGTATTTCGGCTCTCCGTCCGTCGATTACTCCATCATTTCCTGGTCTTCCTTCGCCATTCGCATCAATCTAGATTGCAGCATACACAGGCCTCTCTGTAACATACCTCTAAGACATCTCCACATTATTAGTTCTACTCACCTTTATTTACCACTGTTTCATCACGTCGAATCTCTCTTTATATATCACACTGCTTCACGTCGCTTCTCTCCTTAAATATCACCTTTATCCATTATTATTTATCACGTCGCTTCTCTATCTACCATCTTTATTCACTCATTAGTCATCTTGGGTTGTTGGGTTGTTTGTGGGAAGAGACCATACTGCGAGGTCATCGGTCTCGTCGGATCAGGGAAGGACGGGGAAGGAAGTTGGCCGTGCTCTTTCAGAGGAACCATCCTGGCATTTGCCTGGAGCGATTTAGGGAAAGCACGGAAAACCTAAATCAGGATGGCCGGACGCGGGATTGAACCGTCGTCCTCCCGAATGCGAGTCCAGTGTGCTAACCACTGCGCCACCTCGCTCGGTCATTAGTCATCAAATCGTTTCTGCTTGATCCTTATTCATATGACAAAAAATACGTACATACACCACTCTGTCGACTCCTGTTCATGACTCATTCGACCAGTCTATTCCGTCATACTTCCTGACATCCCGCCTGAAAATTGTTATGTTCGATTTGACCCTGCACAACGTTACACTCCACAAATAAATACACTGACTATCTACCATAAATTGCCTACTTTCGATCCATCCTTAACTTTTCCGTAATTTGATGTTAGAAATGTGATGAAGCCCACGAGCTTGTTTTCCCTTGATCGTCTCAATCAGTACAGCATTTTCATGGACAACCCGCCTCACTCTGAATGGTCCACTATACACCGTAAAGAATTTGCTGGTTAGGAATCTATGCTTCTTTGATAATCGATGAGTTTTAATTAGAACCTTGTCTCCTACTGCCAATTCGATCTTACGGATCTTTCCTTTCTGCTTCTCCAGCCTATCCTTAGCTGCTTTCTTAATACGCTCTATCGCAACCTTGACAATATCTGTGTGCCTCTGCTTTCCTAATCGCGGAAAATCTACCAGCTCCCTGACTCGATCCGATGGTGGTCCATTCTTTAGTACCGTAATTGGTGATAAACCAGTTGCTCCATGTGGTAGCTCATTGAGGATGTCCTGAAAATCTTTGAGAAAAATACTCCAACTTCTATGTTGCCTATGGCAATAGATCTTACACAACTTTCCCAGTTCTTTTACCACTCTTCCACTGGGGTTACTTGCAGCATGGTATCGGGATATGAACACCTGTTTTATCCTTCTTCTCTTCAGTGTGGTTAGCCATTGTCTGGATCTATATTGTGGTCCATTGTCAGCTATGAACTTTTCTACAGTTCCTACTTCTCGCAAAAGGTTTTTAACGATCGCTGCTGCTACTGTCCTTCCCGTCGCACGTTTCAATGCGGTAAAAGTCACATACTTTGAGACCAATTCCACTGCTACTAAAACATATCTTTATCCTTGCACTGACTTAGGTAGCGGGCCAAACAAATCTGTTGCTCCGAATTCCCTCAATCTACCTGGCACTATCGGAAAAAGCGGTGCTTTGCATGAGATAGTTAACGATTTTGCCTTCTGACACAATTTGCAACTACTAAGCACGTTCTTGATCCTCCTCTCCATACTAGTGAAATAAACTGTTTCCCTTAATTTCTTACAGCATTTCCTTGCCCCGTAATGCCCGTAACTTAGGTGCATGTACCAGATCAGCTTGTTGACTATTTCATTTGGTATACACAACACCCAGTCCTGTGTGTTCGGATTTCTACGGTAGAAAAGGACCCCATTCTGAATTGTATTTAAGCGCGCTATATTGGCATCTAAGTTCGCTCTAACTTTGTCCTTCACCATTCTCCACGACGCGTCTTTATCCTGCTCTTTCGCGATATTTGTGAGTACCGCCCCTATGTATTTCTCGAACGGCACGCCCTGCATATACAATATATCATATCTGTTCTCGTTTACCTCCTCATCAAAGCATTGACCATGACTTACTGGGTTCCTTGACAACGCATCTGCCACTACATTCTGTGGCCCAGGAATATACATGACCGTAAATTGAAACTCCTGTAAATAGAGTGCCCACCTAGCGAGTCGTCTATGGTTAAGTTTGGCCGACATCAGAAACTGTAGTGACTTGTGATCAGTATAGATTTTAGTATGCCTCCCATACAAATAGTATCTAAACTTACTAAAACCCCATACTATTGCCAAAGTTTCAAGCTCAGTTACCGTGTAATTTCTCTCAGCTTTGCTAAGCACTCGGCTCGCAAATGCAATAGGTTGTTGTAGTATTACTTCTCCTCCTTGCTCTTGCTCTTGGAACAGTGTTACCCCACGTCCACTACGGGAACTGTCCGTGGCCATACAAAACTCTTTCCCTAGGTCTGGATGCCTGAGAAGAGGTGCCGATAGCAGTGCCTTCTTTAACGCCTCATATTCTTCCTGCGCGACAGGGTCCCAATTCCATACCGTTTTCTTTCCAGTCAGCTGACATAGTCTGGCTGTCGCTGCACCCTAAATCTTGATGAACCTCCTGTAAAAATTGATTAATCCTAAATAACCCCGCAGCTGACGTTTTGTTCTTGGCACCCGAAAATCTCTGATTGCTTCGAGTTTGTCTGGATTTGGTCTTATTCCCTCTGGTGTCACAATGTGACCTAGAAACTTGATTTCTTTTCGTCCAAATTCTGACTTTCCCAAATTCACGGTTACCCCATGTCTCTCCAGTGCACCGAGCAATATGCTTAACGTTCTATTGCGGTCTTCCCGGTTTCTTTCGGCTATCAGGACATCATCCACGTACTGTGTTACCTTATCTTTTATTTCATTAGGAATGACCTTATTTAGCGCTCTGATAAATGCCGCGGATGATACCCAAATGGTAGTTTCCGGAATTGATACGATTTCCCGTAGCACAAGAAAGCAGTGTAGTGTATTTGCTACACCCACTATCTAACTCCACCTGCCAGAAACTCATTCTCAAATCAAATGAGCTGGGAACTCTGATCCCGTGGAACTTCTGTAGCAATTCGTCGATTGTCAGCGGCGGATCTGTCTCTGGCTCTATTATCTTATTAATCCTTCTTGCGTCCAAAACTAATCTAATTGACCCATCCTTTTTTTCAGCACAAACTAAAGGGCTGTTGTACGGACTGGATGGTGGTTCGAAAATCCCTTGTTGTAGCATGCTTTCGATCTCAGCTTCCACTCTTTCGTTGTACACAACAGGTATCGGGTACACTTGGGCCCTAGACAATTTATGAGGCTTGACCTTGAATCTATACACAAAATTTCTTATTGTACCCGCGGCATGTTTAAATACCTTTCTATTCTCGTATAAAATTTTCTGCAATTCCCCGTAGACCGTGGTCCCTCGTAAATGCCAGATTTTCTCCCTGATCTCCTCCTCCAAACATTTATGAATTTCCTTCTTCTCTTGTTCGAACCCCGTATTCTGTGCCTTTCTACCGGATTTTACCGCCAGGCATAATGCTAAGTGTGCGTCATCTTTAGCATATAAGCAATCGTCGAATATTAATGTAATTTCCTCCGAATCTCGATTCAACTCCATCGAACCATTTCTCATGTTAACGACTGCTTAATATTGGTTCAAAAAATTAACGCCTAATATCCCTTCAACAGTTAGAGATGACACAATCTTGAACACTGTACTAAACCTCATCGCCTGGCACATAAAGTCTACCTGCGCTTGTAACTTCACCTCAATACCCTTTCCTGTAACTGCCCCTCTCACTGTTGTCCTTTGCAATGGCAACGTTGGCCGTGGTTTTGTAAGACTACAACACTCAAACACATCTTCCCTCAAAACACTCATTACACTGCCTGTGTCGATGACACAAGGTACGATTATATTATTTATTTCTACGCTAATTATTGGGTGGACTTCACTCCCCACATCTCCTACCTCCTCTAACAGATTCTCCCTTAGTTTTCCATAATCGATATACCTAATATTTACATCATTAATAGTCCTGGTTTGTACCCGTCTATCATGTAGTCACCTTCTTGTCCCTCCGTCATTGTGACAGTGGTTGTCCTGTCGTGAACCCAATGACTGCCTATCCTCTCTTCGCCCATCATTTTCATTTTCCCTTCTTCTTCCATCTCTGTCCCATCTTCTATTTTCCCGGTTTGCCGGTCGATATCCCCACGAATTCTGCCCCCTATTTCCTCGCCATCTTCCATTTCCGTCATTCCTCTGATTCCATGCTCTCCTGTCATTCTGATAGTTTCTGCCGTTCCTCTCTTCGACTCTGTCAGACCTATGAGTCGTGTCGCGGTTCACAGTGTTGCTCTCATTACCCAGTTCCTGTAACAAGTGCTGAAATGACGCAGAATCGTCTGAGCCTCTGCTTGCTTTCACTATATCTCTGCGCAATCTCACTGGTAACTTCGTTATAAAGATCCTAATGAGCTCCCCAGTTTCGTATGGCACATCCAAATACCTATTTCGTCTCAGCATTTCCTGATAGTACGACAATGGATCTCTTATGCCACCTTCGTCACAATTTGGCATCATCAATATGCTTTGCTTAACCTGGTCCTGCTTACTTTTCGACCAGAATTCATTTAAAAACTTGTCACAAAATATCTTGTAGCTACTACAGTCTTTAATAACTTCCTGCATTTTCGCTCTAGCCTCGTCCCTCAAATGGTTACACACAAACTTCATTGTGAAGAGCGGTCCCCACGATGAAGGTAATGAATCTTGAAATTGAGACAGCCACAGGCATGGATGTTGGTAATTACCAGGATCCGGAAAACAAGTGTACGTTTGTACCGACGCGAAGTGCCTCCTACATTCTTCTTCCGCATTTATGTTTTCCGATCTTGGACTATACCCAGTTGGGTATGCTACCTGTTTTATCCGATACAACCGTTCCTCTAACTCTCTGAGTTCGTCTTCCTCTTTCTGCCTATTTTCGTTTTTTGAATTTATCTCACTCTCCCTCTGCAATCTACCTGGTGGTGTTCCACCTTCGCTTCTTCACGCTAATTGCAACTGTGCTACTTCTTCCCTATGTTTCCTATTTGTTTCTAATTGTGCCTCTTTAAACTGTAATAGTGATTGTATCTCCTCCTGGTCGGCATAAACCTCTCGCTGCGTACTGTCAGAGCCTGTTTCGCCTCTTATACTGATCTTTTCAATATCTGCACTAATCATATTCATTCTGACCACTACCTCCGCAACTTCATCGCTGTGTTTATTTAGCGCCACTTCCTGCTGGGTGACTTGAGCTTCCATGCTGTCTAATGCCCCTTGTTTATCTGCAAGTAAGTCCTCCACTATCTCTTTGATTCGCTCATCCGGCAACATGTCCCTATGTTCTGTAATTTCGCTCTCTATTGCACTTATTCGTACCTCCAAATTATTGGCTTTTTCTTTCATGCCATCACATACTTGCTTCACCGCATCCAGTTTCTTCTCCCCCTCACCTAACCGATTATTAACTGCGGACAGACGCTCATCGATAACTGTGTGTAGCTTCCTCATTGCTTCTTTATTTCCCTTATCCATTGCCTCCAATCTTTCCTTATTTGCCTCCAATCTTTCCTAATTTGCTTCCAATCTTTCCTTAGTCTCCCTATCTCTCTCCTTATTATCTCTATTCATTGCTTCCCATCTTTCCTTAGTCTCCATATCCATTGCTTCCAATCTTTCCTTATTCTCCCTATCTCTCTCCTTATTATGTTTATCCATCCTCTGTAAAAACTGTAGTAGCACATTGTTATTTGCTGCTTTCGGTATGCTCACCTCGTTTGCCTGAGAAACAGTAGCTTCGCTAAGGGTAGCTTCACTTTCACTACATACCTGACCTAGTCCCGGTTCGCCCACGTCGTCGGGAAAAGCCCCCGTTTGTGGACAAAGCCTGCCGCATAAAGGGTCACCTAGCCGCGGTCCGCTGAACAATTCAGCCCCTTCTGAATGTTTGCCGTTCTCGCTCATTAAGCCAAGGTCGACACCTACTTCCTGCAGCACTGCTACGTTCACCCCAGAATCACTATTCTCCATGGTGACTACACTTTTCGACTGCAACCTAGTTACTACGGGCATTACGCAAAAAAATTTTACAACGATCTTCCACCCCTGGACGACATAGCAAGCGATTACATTAAAAAAAAATAAACATCATCACCAATCCAGAAAGAAATTGCAAACAAAAAAAATTTTACTCCTTAGCGCTATCACAATACATCCCATAAAAAAAATCTTAACAGCAAATCCTAACAGCAAAATACCCTGGCAGGGTCGAAATTATCAGAGGCACCTACATGCCTTGCTCATACTATGGCATCAAGCAGTCAGGCCTGCAAGATGAGTGGTCTGCCAAGCGAGTGGATTCATTCTTATTTATCGAGTAACATGAACTCTCGTACTCACAATTAAGTTACAAATTATCCTCCTATATGAATAATACGCAACGGAAACGCAACTCTGACTATCAGTTATTTACAGAACTCTGACTGTTCACTATGCACTGGCAATACCACATTTTCTTTTTTTCTTTTATTTAACGGCTTTTATCAACATGTGGCCATCGCACTGAATATGAATGGCGCACACATTATAAATTCGGGACATCATGACAACATACAATTCGAAGGAAAAGTCCACCAATCTTTTTACTTTTCACTATCTTATTTATTCCGATAAATTGTATAACCTTAACACACAAATTCTATAACCTACGACAATAACACATGAGAAATTCCGCCCAGTGGGCATGGCTTTACATTGGTGATTCTCTACCTTATGGTCTCGTAATTATTTGACGCTACAGTGCACTTTCTGGATAGGATGGTGGATCTTTTTTTTTGCTATATCTCACACTTCGACTCTCACGACCATCAGCACAAAACTTTCCTCCAGACCGAGCGGTACAAAGGGAACACGCATAACCCACTACCTCTGCAACTACCTGGCTACTCTCCCATGCAAACCACACATAACCAAATTACATGACGTACACCACACTACAACATGGAATACAACACAATCAATAGTCACAACACTATCACTTTCAGCTTTCCCACTTCAATTAGTATTTATCCCAGTTTCACACGACACTTCCCCACTTCATATTACTTCTTTCCTACTATGAACTCTGGAGATATATACGCATCTTCCTGTGCAATGCAAGCCAAGTGGCGTTGCTGGATAGACGGCTGACTCACCTTGCTTCTCTCTCAGAGTATTATAGTTTGAATCAAGTGTCACACGGAAACATAACATGCAAAGTAATATTAAGAGCATAATCCTCACACACGCGAGTCCTCAACTGATACCATAGACGAATACTTCTCTTCATCCTTTGTCTCATACACAGATTGAGACTCACACAGAACTCACCACGTGGAAGTACTCGTCTCTAATTTCAAGTCCTGCACATGCCTTTTCCTAAATATTTCAACTTATAGTACACATGCTAGTAATTCAGCTTAACTTAAGCACATGGAAGTATTTCAACTTATTGCTACACGTGGTTTCATTGTGACGGTTGGTCACTTCTGAAGATTACTACGATCCCATTAATATTACCTGCCTGACATTTAATTCTCCCCACAAAAGTTCCTGAAATAGAGAAATTATTATTTCAAACTACTCTTAAATATTCCACATGCATACCATGTCTCCACTCTTTTGTCTTTATGGAGCACACCTAAGACAGGTCTTAACAACACAAGATCCAGTGGCAGAGTGCTGAAACATGGCCGTTCTTCAGGTTCTCTTGCACCTCTGTCGAAGTGAGGGAGCACCTTGCTACCGTATTGGTCAGCCACATTTCAGGCACTCAAAGCTCAGGTAAGTTTCATCTCTTTGGTCCCACCAAAGGTGGCCAAAGGATCGTCTCAAAGATAATCATATATTCACATTCACTATCTGCTGGATTCATTTCACAGATCTCACCAAACTGGATGAAGGGATTTATCTTGTGGGGGTGCACATGTGATCAATTAAATAAATAAATTGTCATTCTTCCCACACTGGTATCCAGCTTAGCTGTATTAATTGAAATTGAGTTATTTTACAAAAGAAATGTGTTGTTCTGACAAAAATAATGAAGTATGTTGTACCTATTTTCAATGTCGGGCCGTACTGTACCCTTTGAGTGTGTTAGTAACTGTAAAACCTGTGTCTTACAGCAATTTAACGTTAGTTTATTTTCTACAAGCCATGAACTTAAGTCATGAACTGCACTGTTTGAAACTGGGTCAATGTTGCACACAACATCCTTTACTACCTAGCAAACAGAAATATTTTACAGTTACCCGTAATACTAGAGGGCAAATTATTTATTTAAATATGGAACAGGAGACGACTCAACACTACTCCCTGGGGCACCCCTCCCCCCCCCCCCCACTTGACTGTGCCCCACTCAGACTCTACATCACAGCCATTCTCAATATTCTGAATAATGACCTTTTACCTCCAAGAAGTTTTTCTAATGCATATCTAACTAGATTATTTTTACCAGCAGATACTTCACAGTTTCCGAAATAATTGGTGTTAGTTCCTTTCAAATCAGGTCATCTAACACAATTTTATGAATTATCTTGTTGTTTACATTATTTGGGAGATCTTGAGAAATTTTTAATGGTTTTAACTCTTGAGGAGGCAGTACTATGTTGTTAAATATTTTATCTCTGACTTGATAACCATTTAATTTCAGTTCATTCAACAACAAGTCACTCTCTCTATCAATAAAAATATCTAAGCACTATTTCATGTCACCAAAGATCATGTTGTATAATTCCTCAGCATCTTCCTTTCCATGTGCTTAAAAAGCTGATTTAAACACACCTGACATGAGTCAGCTGGAATGATACTATCTGCAAAGGTAGGATTCTTTTAGTTTAAGCTGACCTCTTTGCAGTAACAAACCTGTTTTCTACTACAGAGTTTATTTCACAAAACTCTAAAAGCAATTCCGCTGAACAGTGAGGACATTAAATGTGCCTGAAGCTGATTTTGTTCTTAAGTAAAATTTGTTTCAAATCCAGGAAATAAAGTTATTTATTATATTGTCGTGTTTATCATGTGAAATGTACTTTCTATTGATGGTTGTTAAAACTATGGTATATATATATATATATATATATATATATATATATATATATATATATATATATATATAATACAGCTAAATATAAACTGTTTTTTTAAGTCATAATGTTAATGTTTTAAGCAAGTGTAGGATATTAAAGTTTCATTCATTGTCACACACCCTCCTTGCACATGCTACAAGTGAGGTCTTTTGCCAGATGCTTTCCATAGTCCAAGCATTGCGTATGTGACGCTAATACACTAGCTGTACGTTAGTGAGGTAATACCAAATCACAGTAACCATGTTTTGCATGTTTTAATAATTATGAAATCGAAAGTTTATATTTCAGTAACGCCTTTTAGCTATATTTTCACATACTTCTCCTACAACATGTGATCCAATAAGTCTAGGACAGATCTGGGGAAGAGGTGAAAGAGAAGGGAGAGGGAGATGAATGGATGTAGAAGGGAGCAAAGGAAAGTGGGGTTGGAGAGAGATGGTTGTGGTGGCGGTGGTACAGGGGGGGAGGGGGGGGGGAAGTGGGTGGAGGAAGATGGTAAACTGTGTATATCTCTCCAGGACAGCGTACTTTAAAAATTTGGCACACCAAACCTGTATAAATATATCCACATTATATCAAAGAAGAGACGCAAGTACCACTAGAATTAAGAAGCTAGGAAAATGACATATCCCATAGTCATATGGAAGATCGAACCATTTCTCTGTCAGTTTATTGAAAGTACGAGTCTGAAACTAGCTATGAAATTTCTATTTTTTAGTGGCGCCAGTCATTTAAATCGGATCCATCTTTGTGAATAATATATTTAAAAATCTGTACTCCTTCTAGCAAGTCAAGACTGTATCTATTACTTTTTGTATTCAAAAGTTGTAAGTCACCTACTTTCCGTGGTGTGTGTTCGAGAAGAAGCAGACGCTTAGCGAAAGTAGAACTGTACACATTCCCCTCCCTCCCCCCTCTCCCCACAACCCCCATCCTTTTTCCGCCTTGCACCTTTGTGTTATAACGTCTATGTGCACTGATCAAAGTTCTACAATTGTTTTCCCACAATGACGTTTTGAATGGTAATTTCATATCTGGTGCCGTTTTACTAATTTTAAATATGTACACAGCTAGATATGATATGGTTTTTAATGTGATAGTTTTAATTTCGACATTTTAAAGAAGTATAGTTTCATAAACTGTCATTCAGCAGGGCACACCCTCCTTGCACGCACTAGTAGAGCACACGTTGCCAGAAGCGTCTCTTAGGCCAGACATTGCGTACGTGATGCTAGACTACTGACTGTACATTGTGCATGTTTTGATTATTATGGAGATAAAATTTTATATTTCACTGACACCATCCGGCTGTATTTCAACGTACCTCTGCCACAACGTGTAATCTAGTGAGTCTGAATAACTTTTGATATTCATGACACAGTATTACTTTACCCAAGGTAGGTCGAATCTAGGGTGCTCTACTGGACGCACGGCAGTTTCAGGCGCTGTTAAGGAGAATTTCATTGCCCAACAGTGCATCGATGGCCTTCAATTCATTTTCAGTAGGACTCCTGGCTTTGATAAGGTGATCTTAATCTCTTGCACTCCATATGAATTACATCATTCAATATTTGTAGGTCGGAATTATTAACACTGTTCTCGTATTCATGTAGTAGTCCACTCTTCCATCTGTTATCGGGAAGTGGAATGTGACTCACAATAGAGAAGCAGTTTGGAGGAGTATTCAGTATTGAGCCATTAACAATGTGCGTGGAATCCTCAAATTATTCGTGAATCTCCTTTGTGTATAGACTGTTAAACCAGACAAATGCACATTATTCCGTTGTTGAGTATACCAATACAAATACATTTACACAGTAGTTAGCATAAATATATGTGCCTTAGGATCACATGCTGCTATTAGTGTGCACGTATGACGTTTGCAGTACAGCTGATACTTAGTTGGTGTTTGTTCCCGATAGTTAGTCACGACTTCTCAGTACTGCGTTTAGTATATTTACCAAAATTTAGCGGATGAGATGAAAATGTCGTCTTTCTGCTCTTTGCAACTGTTAGGTTATAAAAGTGTCACTATCATGGTATTCTGTGTCAACTATGTTTTGTTGTCTTATTCTTAGCTGTCATTTGTTATGAACATGGACTCATTTTCAGACTTTATGTCTTCAATTTCTTGAAGTATCAGTTTTCGACTGTTCATTTTTTTCTATTACCAATTTTTGTAGAGGTCTTTTCCTGTCATTAACAATTTCTAGGTCTGTTTTTGTATCTGTTGGCCCGTCGTTCTTGCCCATAACGTATCTGTAAATGTAGGATAAATGAGGTTTTTCTTAAGTGTCCTTCTGTGTTAAATGAATCTGAAGTCGGAAGTTCTACCGGTCTCTCCATTACAGAAAGACAATGAATTACAGTCTTCAAATGTAAGAGTCTATCGACTCCAAATGTGTTGAGACTATGTATGTTATCCTTGTTTCTCCTCAGTTTCTTTCCCATAGAGCTGTTGGTGCTGGATGTTATATTTAGTCCTGTTTTATTGAATGTGTTACGAATCCTTTGAGCTGTTTAATGTAGTAAGTGAGTGTGCCTTTATTTGTTGTTGTAGATATTTTTTGTGCAGTTGTGTTGTGGGTGTATGTGTTTCGTATGACTGAGTTTTATGTGTCTCCGTTTGTTAGTTTCGATCTGTTTGTCGTTGCGTGTTGGGTGTCTCTTCCATTTTTACTTTAACTTTACGGCCTAGTTTGTCTATCACCTTGGGTTTGTATCCATTTTCAACAGTTTTCTTTGACTGTTGGTAGCTCTTTGACTGGAGTTTTATTCAACCTTTGTAGCACGTAACAGAAACAAGCTTGTTTGCGTGTTGTGCAATGGTTTGATATTTTTGTATATAGGATAGGTGTTCCGGTAGTGGTGAGTGTCTTGTACATGGAAAATTTATTTGGTTATCGTGTTCGTTTACTGCAATGACTAAGAAATGTATTTCTATGTCGTTTTCTAATTCTGTGGTGAATTTTACCTGTAGTATGATTGTATTTATGTCATTGTGCAATTGTGTGCAGTTGGGTGTTCCATCTACAAGACGTAGATGTCATTTCTCTAAAGATACCAGAACACTATTCGGTATTATATGGGTTCCAATACATTTTGAAATGAATTGTTGTCATTGTGATTTAAGAAGGTTGGTTGGTTGTTTTGGGGAAGGAGACCAGACAGCATGGTCAGCGGTCTCATCGGATTAGGGAAGGATGGCGAAGGAAGACGGCCGTGCCCTTTCAGAGGAACCATCCCGGCATTTGCCTGGAGTTATTTAGGGAAATCACGGAAAACCTAAATCAGGATGGCCGGACGCGGGATTGAACCGTCGTCCTCCCGAATGTAAGAAGGTGTTGTCTAGGAGTCCACTGATATATGGTCATATGGAGGCTCTATCCTGTTGTGACTCGTAAAAAACATTGTGATTAATTTTAAAATACTTATTATCTCTTCTCTATGTGATTTGGGAATCTCATTTCCCCATTCTAATCATCGTTTGATGATGTCAGTTCTGTGTCATACCGAAATACGTAAGTGTAATGCATATGTTGCTGTATTCGATTTTTATTTTATGTCATCTTTGTTGTGTAAGCAAGTGTTGTTTCCGAGTACATAGTGTGGATTCTGAAGGAACTCTAAATGCCAAGATCACCAGAAAAGCATGTTGCGACCTTCAGGTCTTGTGCTTTCAAATATTATGTCATCATTTTCCTCAGTACTGTAAGTGCTGTTACAATGCGTATATGTCATTGTGAAACACTACCTACAGTATTGAGGGAAAGATAATGTAATGCTATGAAGCTAGATTCAAAGATGGCAAATTGGTCTTGCTGAAACTGGTTAGCTAAAACTGATTAATGCTTTAGAAGTGGTTTTTGCTCTTGAATTTTATTCAGAGTTCACACCATTGCAGATCGCCCCAGTGTTGATACAATGTCAGTAATTGATATGAATACATAGTGATGCTATAAGTATGTATTGATGCCATCAGTTAAATTTACAACTGGCTGTATAGAAATTTCCTGTGTATGAAATTTTGTAAACTTATTTGAAGATGGTAGTGTGTGATTCTTTTGTCTTAGCCATTTCATTTTCAGTCTTCTGGACATGTTGAGAGATACTTTTGAAAAGGTCTAGGTAGTTTCCTGGTATCACTGCGCTATATTAGTGGTTTCCTATAATATGTCGCTCTTTAGAAATTTTAGAGTCTCATGAATGTATTCTTCTAGTTCTTTTATTTCCATAACCCCTATGTCTGTTTCTGTTAGGAGTCCACTGTTGTTTCCAAGATTTTGCTTTATTTTCCTACCTGTTTTCTCTGTTGTCTTTTGTTTCCTTACGTAATGTTTGTTTTCCATCCTCTGATTATGTATCTAATTGCCTTTACCATTAGCTCAGTTGTAAGGCCTAGATCAAAGTAGGGTATTTATTCATTTCTTATTGTTTTATTGTGTATACCTTTTCTGTTATTTTATTCCCCACTGTCTTATGTCTGATTTGTGAGCTGACATCGTGTGTTCTAAAGGGTTTCGTTCATGTTTTGTGAACTGTATGTTTGTGAGGTTGAAGTACCACTTATGAAAAGTGTGTGTTTGTCTGTTGTTTCTAAGATTAGCTGATAAGTATCTTTCCAGAAATATGTGTACTTTTTCTTTCCATTAGTGCTTCTATTCATGATGTTATTAAATATTTCTGAGACTTATAAAAACTTTACTGTGTTTAGACGAATTTTTAGTAGACCAGACCTGAACACACCCATCTCAAAATGTAGATATTTGATATACCGTCCCATAGAATCAACTTCTGCTTTGTGCTTGACATGTTTGGTGGCAAGTGACATGCTGTCTACAGAGGTATACAGATACTTAAGTATTATTTTTTGGGAAAGATTAATTTTCTTTTGAACTTCATAAAGAGTGTAGTCAATGCAGTTTTGCTTTTGGGTTTCAGAATTTGTTGTAGAGCTTATTCAGAAATTCTTAGTATGTCACAGAGGTATTCATCTTGTGCTGAAGGTTTCTTCCTGCCTATTTTTACAACTAATATGTAATTACAGAAATATGATTCTCTCTTTGCTTAACACAAATGCTTCTAGTTCAACACTCTAACATCTTTTGTTAAGTTTCATCAACGTGAACTTGTTCATTCAATTTCTGACAGATGACATATAAATAAAGTAATACATTTGTAAAATTATAAACAGAGAAATTATACACCTCAGTACAAAATACTGATATTGATGTGGCTGTTATTTTGCTAGTACTACATGTACTTTAGAGATTATTGTATTTACATTTAAAATCTACTAGCACAAATAATATACAGCTTAGTGCCACATACTGTCATTCCTGAAGCATGTGTAACATTTGTTATCCGCTGACATTAAGCTACACTTCATCATCTTCAATTGATCAGGGCTTTGCGGCATAATGTGATACATATTATGTTACGTATAAAACTTTGGTAAATAAAGATAACATAAAACTGAATAATCCTGATCCATTGCAGATGGCAAACTGGAGAAATATATTCACTGTACTATAAATGGTAGAGAGCCATATGAACGACATTATGTGATACAAAGATATATATTATTTCTGCCAGCAATTTCGTAAATGTAAATACCACAATCTCAAAACTATATGTATGAAACGCAACACTTCTTTCATGTTATGTGAGAAAAAATAGAACCCACTGAAAATTGTGAAACTTCACTGCCACATGTTTTGATGATAAAGAAGAGATTTTTGTGGATGTAGCAGGCAGAACTGCATTTGCATAGTTATATATTAGGGAACACACATGAACAGACAGGAAGCTTCAACCATAAGATTGTACTTTATTCCTGTCGGTAGGCGCAATTTTTTTCGTTGAGTTGATCAGTAAAGTGTTTTCATGTCTTTTACTAGTGTTTCTGTGGATGAAGGTAAGTAATATGCGAAGCCTAGTATCAAAACTGTCAACTACATGAGGAAGTACCCACTATAAGACAGATGTGCTCTTAATTTTCTACTGTGAATGGCGTGGACTGAATTCTATGGAATGTTATGCATGTAAGTGTGTCTCATTTTTACCATAATAGAAGTAACATCACTAAGTCCATAATGTACCACTGAGATGCTAGAGAAGTAATTTGAACATCAACATTATTGAATTGGCGTTACATCGTAAATAAGAGACTAGTCATAATGAAATGTCTGTAGCACATCTACAGCTATGACAGAATTGTTCTCATGGCTCTCACAGCGTTAGTAAAATAGAGGGCCAAAAATATGTTTCAATGCTTGATAATTTCATGTATACACGCAATGCATATTAGACACGGTGAAGTATTCTTTCTTCTGCCACTCATTGTCTTTGTACTACTGCGTGGCTAGTGCGAGAAATAGAAACCGTTCGTGTGCACAGAGAGAAGTCTGTCAGCACTTGGACCAGAGTTTGAAGGAGATGTGCTCCGCCGCATTGTGTGCATGAAAGTGCTTGTAACACAGTTAGCTAACAGGAGAGATGCGAAAAGACATCGTGACTGAGCTGCACAAAATGTATCCTATATAGTTTCATATAAATGGAAGAACTATCAGCAGTGGTCAACTTAATATGTGTGAAAGCTATAATTGTGGTATCAATAGTGTGTGCAAGGGATAGAAGAAATAGTCACTGATACTTGATAGTAAGTTACAAAGTATAGATAACTTGACTGGAACCATAATTATTTAATACTTTCCCAGTATTAAACAATATGTACTTGTTATAATGATTTAATTGTGATCATACAGGTTAAGCGCACGTGGTCATGGTTAGAACTGAATATGGCTAACAGATGCGATGTGTACAATTAACCAAACAATCTGACTGCTGAAAATTAATTTAGTAGTAATAATAATATATTACAATCGATCATTACTTATAAACTGAAGACAAAAATTGATCTCCCATTTATTTTTCTTTGTCCATCTGTTTAATGAAGAGATTTTCACATATTTTGTGTTTAATATGCTTCCTTTGGAAAAAGTAACATCGTGAAATTTATAATGGGATCATTTTCCATATGAAATGGGTTTACGATCTTCTGATTTGTCGTTTGTGAGGTATGAAATGTAGTGATAGTTCCGTTAATATTGGTTTGTGTGTAAGATTGTATGTAACTTTTTGATTTATTTTGGGATTCAAGGGACGTCCTTTAACTTTCGTTACACATCTAAAACTCACCCAACGTAAACAGCGACCACATTCCAGTCGGCGAGTGGTAACTCTCATTCCAGTAGGCCGCTTCTGTTGGTTTCTGTGGCGACAATAATTTTTCCATCGTCTTTGGACGAGGTGGTCTCCTGATAAGTAGACTATGCACACATAGCTTAGCTTTTGTATGGAGTTGTATTCATCACCTAATCTACTTACTGATCTTGAATTAACCGGAACTTGATTGTACCACTATGGTTGTTGCATAAAGCACTGTTATTAAGAGAAATAAACATTGACACAAGATATTGTTTCTTCAGTGTATGAGAGCTGTGGAGGACCCTCTACAAAATATATTTTCGAGACAATGTTAATTTGGGATTTTTTATGTTCATGATACTGCCATCCTTCAACTATATGTGCCTCTTAAGCAGATTGAACGTATAGTGACCATAGCTGATATGCTCTGATGGTCGACTCTCCCACAATAACTGCTCAGAAATGGTAATACACGTCAACTGTATAATCTTTGATCCACCGTACCAACTGGAACTGGAAGTTTGACCACATCAGTTTCCAGCAGTTAGGTAATAATCACTCTGAGAATAGAACATAATGCTGTTACTCACCATTACAGAAAAGTGTTTTGGCCTCATCTCGTCTGTGGGTCTATTAATTTGTTGGTGATATCACATTTACTTTCAGCACTTCTCGTAATACTAGAACTAGCACATATAATATCGTACTGAGCGAATTGGTGCAGTGGTTAGCATTTGAACTCGCATTTGGGAGGATAACGGTTCAGATCCACCTTCGGGAATCGTGATTCAGATTTTCCCTAAAACGCTTCAGGCAAATGTCGAGATGGTTCCTTTGAAAGGGCATGGCAGACTTCCTTCCCCATCCTTCCCGAAGTCGATGGCACCAATGACCTCAGTGTTTGGTCCTCTCCCCAAAATCAACCAACCAACCAATCGTTTTTTGATTACATTAGTGAATTTTCGTCAATGGCCTTTGATACTTGTCATCTTTTCATCCCTCAGCCATAGCTTGGGTGATGTCAGCTTCTGCTCTGCTTCCCCATAGACAGAGATTCGAAAGTGCAGTTATAAGGTCTTAGACGACAATATAACGTTTGGATCATATCGCGCATCTCACAACAACCGCATGAAATGTTGCTTTATTTAATGGTAGGTTTTTCTTTATTGATGCAACAACTATTACTAGTCTCCTATGGCCCCAACAGATTTTCCATTACTGTTGAGCATGTGTAGGCTTAGGTTCTTGTAGTGACTGCCATTTGGAAGGTTCTGTGTCCACTTAGTTCAGGGAAATTCATCGACATTGCCATTTTAGTGGAAACTTTTCTCTGCCCAGTAAACGATTTTTATCAAAGCACGATTTTCCGAGTATTCTGTTGTTGATCGTCATGTAGATGAAGTACAGGAATTATCTTCACTATACTTTATTTCTTGGGATGTAGCCTTTGTACAGACAGCATGTTACGTTCAACAAGACATCCACTTGTGCCGTATGGAAAGATCTAATTCGTTGTGGGCAGGTGTTCCCAGTAGTGGAGAAGCACAGGAACTCACCAGACCTTCTGTGGATAGCTGAATAGCTTCACAGGTACAGCGTATACTTTTCGTAAAAATTTTCATCCCCGTTGCTACTTTCTTAGCAATTAGGATGCACTGACGTTTACAGGTCAAAGACATGTGAAGGAATATTTCTAGATTATGAGTAGTGTCGTATGTTCCAGCTGCTGGCCCTACCAACATACTTTGAATTTTTGTTTTGCCAATCTCGCTCTCAAATGTAGTCCACATATTTACGTTCTTAAAAAATTTGGTCTCTACGCTTTTTGTCTGTAACACGTCCACATCGCAGTTGCTCAATAACAAGTTCAAAATTCTACCCCCCACAGAGAGAGCAACCTCATCTGCGTTGAGACAAAGCTTCATGTTTCCGATAATTGGTTGGCCACTTCCGTACAAATTAAATGAAATTGGTACACTTCGTTACAACATGACGTGTACTTGTATGCCCACGTTTTGCTTTATCGTGTAACAATTCTGATACTAAATGTAACTCGGTATTCTCTTTTGATGCAAGTCAATTGTCAGGATGAGCATTCTAAAGCATTATATCAGGGTGAAAATACTAGATAAAGTAATTTTTCTCTCTTAACAACATTTGGGCAGGGTGGGTTCTTCCTTGGCTCGGGTATGAGGTAGAATGAAACAGCATTTTTACATAAGATAACTTTTATTGCAAAATTCGTACAACTGTATCTTACTGGATGTTCTGGTTTGAGAGCGGCAGCTGTGTAGTTTGCGTAGCCTTCTGCTGCGGCAGCGGCGGCGTCTGACTACGCGTGGCAGTGTGTATCTCGTGTCGCCGTCTCGCCCAGCTGACTAGAGACGCGCAGGGCGAGGTGGCCCGTTTAATTATTGCGAGCGAAGTCGTGCATCGGATGGTGATACCTTGGATGTGGCGTCCCAGTGTTTCTCTTCTCTAAGCGGCCGCGTGTGTTGTGCGTCGGCCAGCGGGGCGGCGCGGCGGGGGAAGGACAGTGTCCCGGACTCCAACAACAGACTCCCGCTTGCCAGTCTTCGGCTGTCAGATCTTCATCCCAGCTCACAGGTGACTGCTGATTTGAGGCCGTCTGCTTCCTGTCCTCACGAGTCACCCGGGTACGTAAAAATCAGACTTCAAATACCTTTTAACTTCTGTCTTCTGGTGCCGCGGCTGCTGCTTGCTATTCCATTACAGCGGCGGACTTGGTACGTCTGTGCATGATGCAGTCTCTTCTTGCATGACGGTCTTCAGCACCGAAATTGACTGAAAACTACTGCTACGCTTCTTCACTTCTTCGTCTTCTTCGTCTCTCGTCTCCGTCTGTTGGGCCCACTGCGTCTCGCGTATTTATTCACTTCAGTTTACTGGAGGTGAACGACTTCACGGTCATTGCCTCTTCTGTCACGTTGAAAAGCTTCTCGAAGAATCCTCTTAACGACGGTCATTGGCTCTTGGAATGTAGGCGAGGGACTTTGCTCACATGTGACAACTGAGAAACACGTGAGCCGGTCGGGCGATGCCCTGACGGCTGAATCGACAGCGTCCGCTTATCTGGAACTTGCTGACTTCACGGTCATTGTCTCTTCTGCTGTGATGTTCTGCCCGCTGTTTGCCAGTATGTAACTCTCTAAACTGAACCAAGTTTTTCATTTACATTCTAATTTCTACTTCACTTTGATTTCACTAATTTATTTACTTAAGTACCACTCAACAATCGATACATACATAGAACCTGCTGTCCTCAAGAACCAAGTGTTTAACTTGAAGCAAATACTCTGGGGCTTTCAGTAAGTAATGCATCACTTTTCTTCTGAAAGCAGGTTGGTTTTATTCAGGAATTAAATACACTGATTTCGTCATAATACACAGTTCTCGTCATGATACACTGTTTTCATCATAATTTGCGTTCACTGTGACGGCTTCACGCCGCCTTGCTAGGAGGCTCTGTATGGCCTCATGGTGCCAGTGTAAAGCTCGACGTCAGCTCCAACATCTGGCTCCCCTTCATACACGTCCTGATTCCCGCGGAGTGAATCCCTCATTGGACCAAACAGAAGGGAGTCGGCAGGGACGAAATCCGGACTGTAAGCTGCATGAGAAAGAACACTGCACTGAAATTTGCACTTTTGTTATGACGCAAACGCTGATGTGGTTAGTTAACTTTCCTGAGGATAGCACATCACACTTCGAAGCAGATCAGTGCGCCTTGAGAGAGGATATCAAATAAGGTAGTCTTTCAGAGTCGTAGAACGTGTTCGGCTTGATGTTACCGGATAAGGGTGTGATTTTCAATTTTTTCATTGGAGAAAACGTAGCGTTTGTATTGGAACTTACGGTGGTTTACCTATATGGGTATATGTTTTATTATTTTCTGTCTGTTTTTATCCATTCATTCGCTTACTGCAAAGGTTAAAATGCGGTCTGCCTGCAGCGGTCAAGCCTGTGGAGCTAGCGAGGAAAAATATGGAACATTATGAACCGTGATTTATTTTCAAAGAATATTCTTAAGAATTTATTTTATTTACTAGCGATTCATCGAGAACATTAACACATTTAATCACACTATGTAAGCACGGAAGTAGCTGCCAGGGAGTAACTGATCAAATCATATCCAAATTCCTTTTAGCAAATGGGAATTTTATTCACTTTAATAGTGCCTAAAAACATTTTTTTAAAGAAACAGATTTAAAACTATAATCAGAAAACAATCTCTAAATATCAAAGTTACAATTTATTCAGAGGCAGAAAGAAACAAGTTTTGACTGTATGAGCTTTCGGGCAGAGAACCTTCCCGCTCCCTTTTTGACATTGCCGTAGTTACGATCACTCACAACAGCCTCTGAAAGACTACACTGGTGCAAATCTACAATACACCAGATAACTTTAAGCTAAGAGTTTTAACAATTTACACAAGCACACAAACTACACACCTGCGTAGGATAGATTGAAATGGTTCAAAACACCAACAATTAAAATATTAACCTTGCCACAGAAGGTGCAACTTGGTTCTAACTTCTAAGAAAAGTCTTACGGTGAAAAGGTGGCAACTTTGTATACTAAAATGAACATTTAAATAAAAGCCCGTGAAATGCAATCTTATATAAAATTCTACAAGGTTGGCCAAACAATAGTTAAGGTGCTCTACAGTACACAGATACCGCCTCTCAAGATCATAGGCAATAATATCAACGTTTCCAAATATCAAAACGTATTTCAGGTATTAGGCCGTTACACTCCAAGCAATAAATTCGTTAACACACCAAATCCGACAAACGTGACAGAGGCAGCTACTAAGGCACGGTAGATTGATAGGAAGATTACCGAACAACCCGAACCGCAGGTTGCTCCAACCCGCCACTACTCCACAAGGGAAAAACGACCACCCAATTTATAAACAATCACCTTCCCGTGGGTGGGCAAACGGAGAAAAATCGTGGGATGACCCCAAAGCAAAACAGCTGGTGACCTCACCAAGAAAACAGGTAGAATTCAACAAGAGTAAATCAAACAAGATATCACCAATCACTTAACTTCTAATAAACTGCGATTTCTCGAAAAGAATTGGCACAGCACCCCCAAATCGCTCTCCCGAACCGTCCGCTGCCAGCCGCTTCAACGGACGCAGGAAGGCGCGCCGATCTCCCGTCTCACGGCGTCGCAGCTCGCACCGGCCAGACTGATGTGGGTTGACTCCTGTTGCTCTCGTGTCGACCGCGAAGTCACTACACCTCGCTATACGCCGCGGCCCACTGGACTCACGTGGCGACCTCCCATGCTTCGACGCTCAAGACGGACAAGTCATCCTGTGTCCCAGTGCGCGACCGACCAACCGATCGGTCCAACCGCCAAAGACCATTGCCTGAGCAAACTCGAGCAGACTGGCGGCCTAACGCGCAGACTCAGATGCAGGAACTAAGCCCCGACCAGGTGACCGCTCGCTGCGTTCTCTTACTGGCGGAGATTCTCATATTGCCGGTTTTAAGGTTGATTCGAATGACAGACATACTAGCACTCCAGATCGACGACAGACACTAACTGCCTAACTATTCGGACGAGATACAGATTAGCAACCTGGGGACGAGAGACTGACCCAGACTCACCGACTGGTGAGCTCATAGTGCCCCTTAAATGTACGTGAACAGGCAACCTTTCCCCTTTCCCACCAGAGGGAGACACCAACGCTGCGATTGCCACAGCGGCGCCACCGCCAGAAACGGAGGGCGACTGCTTCACACTACGCGCTGCGGCGCGCTCTTCAAAACAGCAATTTTTACCACGGCTCACATTAATTACCGTTGTAAGAGGTATGCGATGTATGCGCTGCCTGCAACAGGCAAGACTTAGGAGAGTCTCTGACCAGAGAGCAGTATGTAGTTAGTTGTCACTAGTCGGCATTAGTCGTCAGTAGTCGACAGTAGTCTGCGTGAGTTGGCAGTAGTCGGCGCGTGTCTGCGCGTGTCGGCAGTCTGCTCTGGTCGGGACTCTGGAGGATGGGTATTATTGTAGAAGGTAAAGAAGCAGCCTTGCGCATATCTAGTAATGTAAACTGTCATCCAATTTCTTTCAAAAAATTGCCTCAATAATAATTTTTTATAATATAAAGTATATTTTTTAAAAAAAGCATTTATTTCAATTTAAAGATTTTATCCAATGAGTAATTAATTCCTTTCACGAGTCACAAAGCATAGGCCAGCATTGCACGGAGCTGTGCCGAAAATTTTTTAGATATATTCGCAGTTTTTACTGAGGTAAGTTATTTTGCTTTTTTTATTCAGAATACAGGGCCGTGGCGCAGCGCTGCTGTCATCATAAAATTTACCAGGTTACTGAATTTTCCATTCTTATTTTTTTGGGGTCTAGGAATTTTTCTGTTTCGAACTTAACATTAAATGAGAAAATAATTTTGTGGGAACATTAAATGTGAATGCATTTCTGCACAGAGATTATTAATGGGAGCCAATTTTGTTCCGAGGTTACAATATTCAAAATTCATTTAATTCTTATTTCCGAGGGGAGGTTACACCTGGTTCATGGTTAAAATTCATTTTTTTTGATGATTTTTGTGGGGAGGTTACACTTAGCAACATCCGGCCAGGATCGTATTTCTTTGTGAATCTTCTGAGAAGAAGTCATATATCTGCTCTTATTACCTAAAAGTAGTTTGCATCTGGCGCAACGCATTTACTAATTTATCACTTTTTCTTTCACAGATCTTAGGCAATTTGTTGCCCTGTGTTGTAATTGTGTTTGTTGCATTTTGCATTGTCCTTGTTTCATTTGTGCTTAATTTTGATTAGTGAAAATACCGCGAAAAACTGTTAATAGTACATCGCGATGTGTAATGAGTGAAATAGCCGACTCTAATAATTTCACCGATAATACTTGTGACACTCAGTGTCTTACTGATAGTCCTCCATTTACAGACAATCAGTGCGTACTGGTCACTAGTAATGATTTTAATGCTAATGATGAGCAAACAAATTCAATTGTGTCCTCTGTTAATTTAACGACAATTGATGACGCGGGACGTTCTGTTACAATGAACGCTGCCCAGTTCGACACACCCGATTTGCAAAATTTGAATTGTGAACAGATGAATTTTTCTAACGAAACTGAACAGTGTACTCAAAATACGACAGATTTATTTGATTCCGAGGTAGTGACTAACAGTGCACATCCGATTGGGAAACCTTTTCAAGAATTACAGAATGACCAAATGGTTACAGAAAACGTGACAAATGCAGATACACCAACACACAGCATAGAAAATAGAGTCTCTAATTTTGGGTTGGATCAAATTATGGCAGTATTGCTACAGTTTAAGAAAGAACATGACAACAATCACAAACAATTTAGTGAAAGTCTCAAACAACAAATTAATGAAATTAATGAAAAGCAACACAAGCTTAATGAAAATTTCAAGCAACTTAATGAACAGATCAAACAACTTAATGGAAAACATGACAACCTTAATGAAAAATTAGACAATTCCAGACAGCTTAGTGAACAAATTACAGCCATTGCCGCGCAATGTCATGATACTAAGGAACAATTACGTGAGGAAATTAAGGCTTGTGCTAGGAAAAGTAGTGAAGAAATTAGATCTGTTGCTCAAGAATCAAGGAATACGCAAGCAGTTACAACAGAATCACTTAGAGACGAAATTAGTGCAGCCGCTGAACAATGCTCTGAAAACAAAACACAGTTACGTGACGAGTTTAAATTATTGTCAGCAGAACTTTCGCGCACACTGGATGCAAAGGTAGACGCGAAATTTGACCAACAGAACAGCCAAATTGACGAACGCTTTAATCACCACCTAGAAAACAGTGAAACGCGTTACCGTAAATTTATACAGGAACAGAATAAAGTAAAGCGACAAGTCATGGAAACAATTACTGCACAGAGCCAGGATGATAAGCGTAAATTGTTTACGAAAGCAAAAACGTACGTAGACAACAATATTGCTACAGTATCAGACGAAATTAATACCATGAAACAGTTGAATACCGAATTGCGTGATGAAATTTCCGATCTTAAATCAAAAACAGATACTCATACAGCAGACATTCAGACAGTGACCGACAGACTTGAACAATTAGAATTAATACAGGATTCCAATGTCATCAAAGCAGACATTAAAAAATTGAACGAAACCACACGTAAAATACAAAAACAAATTAATGCTTGTGACACTAAAAACGATGAGCAGGTAAAAATACTGACTGAAAAATAAGATGAGTTGGCCAGCCGTATTGATGTTATTAAAAGTAATAATGACAGCAAATCAGACGATACTTCACCGATTTCGTTTAATCAAACACCTGAGTTCCAAAATTTACAGCAGACGATCAGTGAGATAGATTCGTCCAATAATACATTACGTAGAAAATTGTCAACTTTACAGCAAGAAGTGACAGAGATGAAAAATGTGTCAGTCAGTAAAACGTCACAGCATATGGCACATTCCGAACATTTGTCACACTCACACAGCCAGTATAATTTAGGTAATTTACAGAAAGTACGTGACTTAGATTCCTAACAATCACAGACAAATAGATTCTCATACAATCTTGAACCTGTTCAGACATACAGAGACGATAATTTTGATTACAAACATTTTCTATCAGTGAGAAAATTTAAAGTATTTAAAAATGACAGAACACAGATTCGCCCATTGGATTGGATACAACAGTATAGCTTTGCTTTTCCGCCAGCTTGGCCTGTAACACACAAACTTGTATTTATTTGCAGCTTTTTGGAAGGCGAACCGGCAACTCGTATGAGACCGATCGCGAGGCAATGCTGTTCGGTAGAAGTATTTCAGAATGCTTTCCTGTCAGCGTATTGGTCAAAGACGACACAACGCGGAATCAAGGATCAATTAATTAGTTTACCGAATTATGAGAACTCAAATTTTTCCGCTGTCACGCAATTTTTTGAACACATGGTCCAACAAAACCAGTACTTAAGTGAACCATGCAGTGAATCTGCACTTATTCAATTATGTATTTCTAAATTACCACGATCATTAAGAGTGTCACTTTTAACGGGTCAGCAGAAAGAAAATATTTCGGGATTAAGAGATCTGTTACAGCTTTTGGAAGTGCAGCAATCGGATTATTCCTTCATAAACAAAAATTTTTCATATAATAACCAAGGTCAACAAACATACAGCAATTACGATCAGCCACGCAATTTCAATAGCAAAGCTAATATACGCTTCAGGAACGACAACCACCAGAACTTTAATAACAGACAAAATTGTAATCGTCAGTATCGTCAAAATAATCAGCAATAGGAACCACACTTTGGTAACAATAGACGTTGTTCACCGCAACAGCATCTACATCTACATCTACATTTATACTCCGCAAGCCACCCAACGGTGTGTGGCGGAGGGCACTTTACGTGCCACTGTCATTTCCTCCCTTTCCTGTTCCAGTCGCGTATGGTTCGCGGGAAGAACGACTGTCTGAAAGCCTCCGTGTGCGCTCTAACCTCTCTAATTTTACATTCGTGAACTCCTCGGGAGGTATAAGTGGGGGGAAGCAATATATTCGATACCTCATCCAGAAACGCACCCTCTCGAAACCTGGCGATCAAGCTACACCGCGATGCAGTGCGCCTCTCTTGCAGAGTCTGCCACTTGAGTTTATTAAACATCTCCGTAACGCTATCATGGTTACCAAATAACCCTGTGACGAAACGCGCCGCTCTTCTTTCGATCTTCTCTATCTCCTCCGTCAAACCGATCTGGTACAGATCCCACACCGATGAGCAATACTCAAGTATAGGTCGAACGAGTGTTTTGTAAGCCACCTACTTTGTTGATGGACTACATTTTCTAAGCACTCTCCCAATGAATCTCAACCTGGTACCCACCTTACCAACAATTAATTTTATATGATCATTCCACTTCAAATCGTTCCGCACGCATACTCCCAGATATTTTACAGAAGTAACTGCTACCAGTGTTTGTTCCGCTATCATATAATCATACAATAAAGGATCCTTCTTTCTATGTATTCGCAATACATTACATTTGCCTATGTTAAGGGTCAGTTGCCACTCCCTGCACCAAGTGCCTATCCGCTGCAGATCTTCCTGCATTTCGCTACAATTTTCTAATGCTGCAACTTCTCTGTATACTACAGCATCATCCGCGAAAAGCCGCATGGAACTTCCGACACTATCTACTAGGTCATTTATATATATTGTGAAAGGCAATGGTCCCATAACACCCCCCTGCGGCACGCCAGAGGTTACTTTAACGTCTGTAGACGCCTCTCCATTGATAACAACATGCTGTGTTCTGTTTGCTAAAAACTCTTCAATCCAGCCACACAGCTGGTCTGATATTCCGTAGCATGATAGCCAGCCGGTTAGAATACCTAACCAACAATGCAGTCTGCAAGGCCAACCAAGCTTTAATGTTTCGCCGCGTACGCGTATAGCGTCGGCCCCAACAAATAGTAACGCACAGCAACAAGGGAATCAGTACGTACAGAAAACACACTATTTCAATTCCTATCGAAATGCACCGTATAGAAATGACTATCATGACAGACGTCAAAGTAGTGAGCACAATTTTCAGCGTACGTTTAATAACAGTCGGTCGTACCAACAGCAAAATCATCGGCAACAACCTATTATCATGAATGAACCAGGCAGTAGATATAATCCCGAACGCAATACGTCAGGAAGAAATAAGAGAACAGTACAAATAGTTGAAATGCCACAGCATCCTCCCGAAAATAATAGCACGTCAGATAGAATTTGACTAAATACAGTACAGGTTGCATCTTCCAGTAACGCAAGCAATACTTTTGACACAGAGAATTTTGTTCACGAAAATGTTATTACTTTTGACGACATCCGAGACACACTTTTGCTGGAAAGACCAGTTATTCAAAAAACCATTTCACACCCTGTCATCGAAGTAAAAGTTGGATTATCGAAATTTTCAGCTGTAATCGACTCTCGATCTCCAATGTCAGCTATAAATGAGGAAACTTTCAACGAATGTAACAAAGAAAATACCTGTCCTACGTTACCATTAGGCAAAACGAAAGTAGAGGGAGCAGTATCTGGTAAAGGAGTAGATGTAAAAATACAGACACATTTATCATTTTGTATTGCAGGTCATACATTTCACTAAAATTTTTGGATTGTTCCCTTATTGACGACAGACGTTATTTTAGGTACGAATTTTCTGGTACAACACGACGCAATTATTGACTTTCAAAACTCCTATTTAATGTTAAAAGATGAAAATGTACAACTGGCTTCAGAATTTCAGCACTCTTTATCTGCAGAAGAACAAACAATTAATCGTCCAGAGGTCATTTCCGCATCACGTAACATAGACTGTCATTCCACATTGTTCTCAGATATGTATGTACACAACTATAATACTCCAGACGAAGCCGACTATGACGTTACACAAATGATTTCAGATACAGTTAAACAGAGCAGAGCACATACAGACGACGAACGCACGCAACTACGCAAAATTCTTTTACACCAGTTTTTGACAACGTTCCTGGTACTATGTCCGGTTTTATGTACGAATTTCAAGTTAAACAGCACGACACATTTAAAGCCAAACATTATCCCAATCCGTATATTCACAGAGAACAAGTTAAGAAAGAATTGCAAGCTATGCTTGACCAAGGAATTATTGAACCGGCAGTTAGTCCGTATATAAACCCGCTCCATATTGTTAAGAAAAAGGATGGTTCACTTCGCCTCGTACTTGATTCGCGTCACATCAACGACATTATTATTAATGAAACGGATCGCCCACAGACACTAGAAGAACTTCTACAGAAATTTCATGGTGCTGCTATTTATTCCACATTAGATTTGAAATCGGTATTTTGGCAAATTCAACTCCATCCGGACTGCAGAAAGTACACGGCTTTTCTTTGTTTTGGTGACTGTAATCAATTTTGTGAATTACCGTTCGGTTTAACTATTTCTTCAACATCATTTATTCGCGGTTTGAATACAATACTTCCGACAGAACTTAAAGACAGAATCACAACGTATGTAGACGACATTCTTATTGCAGAAGCTAACTGGTCTGAACACAATCTGATTCTTGAACAACTGTTACGAACTTTTCATGCACAAGGACTCACAGTTAATCTCAGTAAATCGCACTTTGGTAAAACTTCTATAAAATTTCTTGGACATGTAATTTCAGCAGAGAGCATTGCGCCTGACCCGGAAAAGCTTTACGTGACACTACTGTTCCTACGACGAAGAAACAACTACCCAGTTTTTTGGGTTTAATTAACTTTTTGCGTAAATTTATTCATTACTCTGCTTTAGACACCCCTAGATTATGTCAATTGACAGGTAAAAACACTATTTGGTCCTGGGATAGGCAAGCACATTCAGAATTTGTGAACCTGAAAGAAGCTTTGTTGAATGCACCACTTTTGTCACACCCAGATCTTACTAGAAATTTTTCCATTGCCACCGACAGTTCTAACACCGCGTTAGGCATACACATTTTTCAGGAAATTGAAGAAGATGGTTGTACAGTAATTAAAAACATCGCCTTTGCGAGTCGCATTCTGTCACCTGCTGAACGCAATTATTCTGTTACAGATCTTGAAACATTATGTGTTGTATGGGCATTTACGAGAGTTCGGCATTTTCTTTATGGAAGACATACGACCGTTTATACAGACCATAGGGCGATACAGTTTTTACTTTACGCTAAATTTACACACGACAGATTAAGTAGATGGAAATTTTATTTACAATAATTTAATTTTACAATTGTTCACATTCCCAGTACACAAAATATTGTGGCAGAAGCACTATCCCGTTCTCTCAGCAACAATCAGCAAGACATCGCAACCAACTTCTGCAAAGCAAATTTCAGCGTTATGTACATTCAACAAGTTGCATTTGAAAATTTCATTTCGTCGTCATTACAAGACATAGCATAAGAGCAGAGTAAAGACAACGTATGGAAAGAAATTAAACACCTTTGGCAAGATAGGAATAATGTTACCATGAGAAACCATTACACTGTACCCAATGACATTCTGTTTCGCTGCTCTCACCCTGACAGCAACAATCGGTTGTTATGCATTCCTGACGAGCTTGTTAACAAATTAATCTGGTATACTCATTTAAATTACGCACATTACGGAGCCAGAAAATGTTTTCTTATACTGAGACAGAACTGTTATTTTACCAACATGGAGAAACGTATTCGACGAGTTTTAGCGTCATGTAAAATCTGACAGAAAGCTAAGTCAGATACGACTTCACATATTCCTACATTACATCCCATTGTACCTGTTAAATGGAGACACATGGCCGCTGTAGACATTTTTGGTCCGATTCCCAGAACTAATAGAGGTTTTTGCTACATCTTTGTCGCTGTTGAACTCACTTCAAAATTTGTTACCTTCACTCCGTTACGCAAAGCTACTGCTAAAACTGTTTCGAAAGCATTTGTAAAACATTTTCTATTTCATGTAGGGCATGTATTGAAAGTAATTTCCGACAATGGATCACAGTTTCGATCTGCTATATGGAGACGTATGTTACGAGCTAGAAACGTTTCTCTGATCTATATATCCAGGTACCATGCTTCTTCGAACCCTTGTGAACGATTAATGAAAGAAATTGGTGAACTGTGTAGAATATACTGCCATAAAAAACATATTGATTGGGACACACATATACTCTCATTCCAGGATGTAATTAATTCCATACCAAATGAATCTACTATGCTACCTCCGTCTGTTATACTGAAAAATGTTGAACCACCTAACAGATTTAAAGAATAAGTAACCTTTCTTACATCTCGTCGACTACGACACCATGAAATAATTGACATTGCGCTGAACAACATCAAACGTGCCGCAGAGCGCCGGAGAAGACAGCAAAAACAGGTTTGTACACGCCGTGACTTTCACATTGGACAGAAGATATTAGTACGCACACATTATTTATCTAATAGAGGAAAAAGTACACGTAGTAAATTTGAGCTTCTATATGCAGGTCCATATCGAATTCGCAGCATTCCTCACCCCAATGTAGTACACGTTGAAACTTTGAGAAACAGAAAAACCAAAGGGAATCACCATATCTCCAACATCAAACCCTTTATTGAATGAACATACTTTATGATTTATCACACTGTAATGCCATTTCCAGATTTTTTTTATGACCACTTATGCAGTTATATTTATGTGACTACTTACTGATGATTATCATATTTTTTCTTGGCAAGTGCCCAGCAAGGTAAGGTTAGCAGGTCGCTTTTCTTGTCGTTACACATCAGATCGTGCACATTTTTCCAGATAAACTTACATATTTTATCACCAATTATGCGATTCTATCTAGTGACATATTAATTTTATCAAATTCATTCTCCATTAAAGTCTTCAACTCCCGCCTCTATCTACTACACATTATACAAGCTGAACAAAGAGAGGCATTTCTTGTTGTTACACATTAGACCGTGCACATTTTCCATTTACCATGTATGTATGATTGTTTTACTGTTTTGTTTGTATGCACTATGAAATATTTAAGATATAACAAACACCAATTGACTTTGACATTTTGCCTTATGATATCTCAACATCGTGACTGTTTTACATTTTTTTCCTGCTACATTGTGATACTCTGTGTACATTCTTGCACCTGAACACTGTCTATGTTTTTTGACATATTACGTTTTGTGTCATGCTATGCTGTATGCTTAATTATATCACTAGAAACCAGCCTTTATTTAATGGGTATATGATTTAAATGCAAGACATTAATCGTTGTTCATCATTTTCGGAAAGAAATAACGTGTAAAAGAAATAAATTATGGGAATTTCACCTTCGGAATGAACGAAAGAAGATGCAATACCTCGTCACGAAGAGTAAATGGATCAGAATTAACAAGCATTAACAAGAATGTACTATACACATCGTATAATAGCAGTCTTAACTAATTTTTTTCTTTCAGAATACGAGGCGATTGATGCAGACTGTCAGACAGAACTACACATCTTAGTTTTAATGATGAAATATGCTAGAAATAAGGAACTATATACTATCTATAGTTGTATAATGAATAATGAAGTGACTTTCGCACATGATAATGAATGATGATGAATAGTGATGCAGAATATTCTAATATGGATAATGAAGTTTTTCTTTACAGGTGATGATAATAATGGAGTTATGATGATCTTTGCAGATGAAAATAATGATGAAGTTTATATATTTACTGTTACTTAAGAAATGCTATGTAGTTATTTAGGTATTTGTTGCAGTTCGTTTTGACAGTATGTCTTATGTCGCATGGTATGATGACTGAAGGTTTTGGAAAGGACAGCTAGAGAACATATTTATTTATTTATTTATTTATGCATTTATTTTACCTGGCAAGATTAGGGCCTTCAGGCCCTCTCCTACACCTAACCAGGCATACTCAGATTCAACAAATTTCAGTTCCTACAGAGCATTAAGGACATATATCATGTTATACAGTATTAATGTTAAAGAAAAAAATAGAGATTATAAAAGTAGTACGATGATAATTATAACAATCAAAAAATAATTATAACAATGAATAATAATAATAATAATAATAATAATAATGACTATGTATATGAAAGTA
Source organism: Schistocerca serialis cubense (assembly GCF_023864345.2). NCBI lineage: Eukaryota > Metazoa > Arthropoda > Insecta > Orthoptera > Acrididae > Schistocerca > Schistocerca serialis. The sequence goes on from NC_064642.1 coordinate 724,204,868, forward strand.
AACATATTTTTCTTTTATGAATGTCAGTCCTATTGCTAGTTGGGAATTTTCTCGTTATATTCTTGCAGCTTGTGAGTTATTCTCATCAAGCAGAGACATAAGACGATGGAATGGGGTGAAAGAGATATAGAAGAGGTAGATAGGTTAGAGGAAGAGAAATAGAATGGTAAAATTCGAAGCTATGATGGAGAGGAGAAAGAAAAAGATGAGAGGGGCACAACAATGGTGGCTGTACTGTTCTTAATATGTAAGTCTTGAGTTCCCTCTTGAATGCTGAGTGCTTCTGGATAAGACGCAGATCACAGGGGAGCACATTCCATAGTCGTATGGCTGAGATGGAGAATGACACTTAGAAAGATTTTGTGTTATGTAAAGGTACAGCCAAGATGCTAGACGTATCCGATCTGGTATTGCGGTTGTGGAATGATGATAGGTGTTTAATGTGAGAAGATAAGTATTGGGGGCACCAGTGGCTAAGAAATCGATGAAGTAAGCACATCGTGTGGAGATCGAGTGCCTTGTGTGGGCGTATCCAACCTAGCTGGGAGTATGAAGGACTGATATGATCATACAACCCTATATTGCATACGTATCTAACGCAAGCGTTCATCACTAGCTCGAGGCATCTTGAATTATCACTATTTGTGCCGTGTTGAACTACACCACAGTAGTAAAGATTAGGCAAGACTAGTGTTTGGACTAATTCTTGTTTAACATGGGTTGGAAATATTTTTCTAAATTTTTGAATTGCATGTAGGGAGGAGAGCGGTGTAAGGCAAGCTGTGACTGTTTGTTCTTCCCAGTTTAGGTGTTCATCCAAGATTATTCCAAGGTCCTTTACTGTTCTTTGGTATGGTAGTTGGGTACCATTGAGGAGTATTTGAGGGACTGTTTCGCGAAAGTACCGAATGATTAACTTTGGATGAGATATAAGTATGACTTGGGATTTGTTGTGGTTTAGTTTCAGACCTAGGTTCTGTGCCCATCGAAAAACAGAGCAAAGTTCTGCGTTCATACTCGCTACTGCGTCAGCAATGTTCTTGGGGCTTGCACTTATGTGCAGTTGGATGTCGTCGGCATATAGATGGTAGTTGCAGGAGTGAATCACTGAAGAAATATCATTAATGTACAGTGAGAAGAGTAATGGACCAAGGACGAAGTCTTGGGGAACTCCAGAGCGCACGTTTTTCCATGATGACTTTTCCGACCCACAAATGATTTGTTGACTTCTGTTTTTGAGGTAGCTGTCGAACCAGTGTATTGCACTGTTTGAGAAATTCAGCTGCTTCATTTTAATTAGTAATATGTCAAAGTCAAGTGTGTCAAAAGCCTTGCTAAAGTCAAGCAGTGTTAGGATGGTAGCTTCACGTCTGTCCATATATGTTTAATACACATTTCACTACCTGTTAATTCGAAGTTCACTACTTTTCAGCATAATATGCGTTTCTTCTTTCAGTTTAATAATCCATTTTGTATTTTTTGCAGGAGAAATTATTCATGAAATTAATGTGCTATAAGCAGCTGGTCATTAAACCTGTGTTATTCATGAATGTGTTCACATATACTCTATTTGTTTCATAACCTTGCTACAGCTGACTCATGACGAGTGACGTTACACATCTTCATTTGCAGCAGTAAGTCAAATGCAAATTTTATTATGTGACAGCAATTAATTATCGATCCAAATGCAATGCATTGCTAGCACAAAAAAAAGTATTACCAGTCCCAAATATTGCTATTAGTTAAAAAGAGTTATGAGTAATACTGAATGATGTTTTCTAATCACAGACTTTTAGTAATAGTTACAGAGTGTTACATTTTTAAATATGTCATATGTCACTTGAATGAGGAAAAATGTTTTGTATACTCAATACTTGCTGGCCAACGAATGCCACCGTTTCTTATATTTTAAATTTGTATTATGTCACTTTTATGCTATATATATGAATACTAGTAGCTTGATGCTACACTCATTAGCTCCTGTTTTGATTGATGACTTCTGATGGTTTGTAACTGGTCAATGAGTGCCAATGTTCTCTGTAAACAGATAACATTATTCTGTAATACTTCATACATGGTACAGATATGTTCAGTAAGTGGGCGATGAGTGTCACTAATTAATCAACTAGGTTGATAGACCAGTAAATATCAATTATGACTGGCATAAGACTTAATGGCCTTCACCTTCTGACCTAATTACCAGAAATTACTGCAATATCCGTTTGGCCTGTCTATCCTCATGCTCATGGAGCACTATATTTGGTTTTTGCACTAATTCTACGTTGGTGTACCTTACAAGAACGTGGTGTTGACACGACATGCTCTCCACCACCTTGAGCGATGCAGATGTTATTATGGTCCCACTGTTTGGTGTACCTAAGTACTACCAAAATGATAACATGGAATATTACTATGACATTTCAGTGTCTTGGCTACACTGATTAATACTTCAAGGAAAATAACTTCAGATTGTCTCACTTGGTGTTGTGCTTCTGTAGAAAGATATGGACTTTCGGTGCAGCTGCGTGCAACCTAATGTGCTATGACCATGATGCAATCCTTCCCTTTCCTGTCTTAGTTCTTGTTAAATAGTAAAAAAAATAGTAAAAAAAACTATAGTGCGTGTGCACTTTATGTCATTTATTAATATGATTTGTACTCTCTGTGTATGCTTTATGTGATTTCCTGATATTCTGCACTACAGTGCATGTGCACTTATGTCATTTGTTAATATGATTTGTATTCATTGCGTATACATTTTGTGATTTGCTGATATACTCTGAACTACAGTGCATGTGCACTTTATGTTATTGGTTAATATGATTTGTACTCATTGCCTATACATTTAGTGATTTCCTGATATGTTCTGTACTATAGTGCGTGTGCACTTTTACCATTTGTTAATATGTTTTGTACTCATTGCGTATACATTTTGTCATTGCTTGATATGTTCTGTACTCAGTGCATGTGCACTATATTTTATTTCATGTTCTGCACTTATATATATGTATATATGCTGTGATTGTAAACTTAGTTAAGTAAGAAAAATTTGTTGCTCATGGCAAGTCCAATTGACTCACCATCGCTGCCAAATTTTTGCCTCCCCGGTGGAGGGTTATGTAAGAGGTATGCGATGTATGCGCTGCCTGCAACAGGCAAGACTTAGGAGAGTCTCTGACCAGAGAGCAGTATGTAGTTAGTTGTCGCTAGTCGGCATTACTCGGTAGTAGTCGACAGTAGTCTGCGTGAGTCGGCAGTAGTCGATAGTAGTCTGCGTGAGTAGGCAGTAGTCGGTGCGTGTCTGCGCGTGTCGGCACTCTGCTCTGGTCGGGACTCTGGAGGATGGGTATTATTGTAGAAGGTAAAGAAGCAGCCTTGCGCATATCTAGTAATGTAAACTGTCATCCAATTTCTTTCAAAAAATGCCCCAATAATAATTTTTATAATATAAGGTAATTTTTCTTAAAAAAAAGCATTCATTTCAATTTAAAGAATATGTCCAGTGCATGATCATTCCCTTCAAGAATCACAAAAATGTAGGCCAGCATTGCACGAAGCTGTGCCGAAAATTTTTTTAGGTAAGAGCAGATATATTCGCAGTTTTTATTGAGGCAAGAAATTTTACTTTTTTTTATTCAGAATACAGGGCCGTGGGGCAAAGCTGCTGTCGTCATAAAATTTACCAGGTCACTGAATTTTCCTTTTTTATTATTTTTGGGTTTAGGAATTTTTCTGTTTCGAACTTAACATTAAATGAGAAAATGATTTTGTGGGAACAATAAATGTGAATGCATTTCTGCACAGAGATTATAAATGGGAGCCAATTTTGATCCGAGGTTACAATATTTGAAATTAATTAAATTCTTATTTCCGAGGGGAGGTTACACCTGGTTCATTTTCATTTTTAATTATGATTTTTGTGGGGAGGTTACACCATACATATATAATAACTCCTATCGGATATTTCATCGATTTGTACTATCTCTCTTTTCCAGTCCATGAAAGAAAGAGCACATGGGATTCTCTTCAGTGCACTAATAAGGTGAAATATTTTAATTCTTATAGTACAAAGTTAACTTCATTTACTTTTTCCTTATTTCACCTGATCTATCTATCTGCGCTACTGGTATCTGTAATACTTTGAAGGAGAAAGAAATTTAAGCAGAGCAAACTGGACGCCATACACTCTCTTCAAGATGAACAGGGGATAAATAGCTTCGAAGAAAGAAGAACTATCATCTAATAATCCAATGTTATTTGTTACAGATTCTTTGTGTGTATGAAAAATCATAAGTTTGACTGTCTGGATTTTGCGTCGGTGAACGTAAATTAGCTGAGTCACTATTGTTGCGTCTCTTATGCGGCACCAGCAAATTACCATGGTGATTATTATTCTTGAAATCATTAATTAATCAGTAGAACTGGCAAACGTTCCCCGGATGGTGCCAGATAGATTAAGCAGGTGTAATAATTAAATGATATAAAACATGTTGCGTAACATACCGTAGTACTAATCGTTTTCACTTTTTTCAACTTTGTTTCATGATTGGAGTAACACTGTTTAGAGAAAACCTAGTACAAACATCAAATTGTATGCGTAAATTACTATTTGTTAACCAGAGGAATGTACCAACAACTTATACGAAGGTAGGAAAGAATTGCAACTTATAGCTCACATGACTGCACTTGGAATTTCCTCGATAACAAGTAGTATCAGTACCTTACCCTACGCAGTCATAAATTTAAAGGATTTCTCATAAAGCCTTAGAGTTGGTTTGACAATATTTTGATTTTTTGGAATGTAGATGCAAAAATTGTGAACAGCAACAATATGATGCAATACTGGCGTAGAATACGTAATGCACTGATCAGAAAAATTCTCGCAATGTTTTAAGAATAAAATTCACTTTTATTTCGTATTTATAGCATTAAAAAAGATTTGGTACATGGAGTCAGTTAAAAGCTTGTGACGAATAATGAAAATAGTTTACAGATACAAAATATCACCGTAGTGGGTGCGACGAAAAGTGATAGTGACACAGGAAATGTCGATCATATCAACGACATCCAGGAATTTTACAAAAATTCAGTTTATTATTATTACAATAATGTCTTAACTGATGAGACTACCACGAACCCTGTAGACGAGACTAATACCAAAATCTCACCGGGTAGCATTTTCTCTCATGAAGACGGTGAAGGCGCGTTAGTGCGGAATCAGTAAATTACAATTTTCCATGTCACGAGAACTTGTTCGAATGAGATGGAACTAGACACGGCGGGGATACAATACAATATTGCGTCATCAGTATATTCAATGCAGGACATGTACAACGACCTCACCGACCTAATGAGGAATTTATGTAATAATTTTTCTACACCACAGGCCGAAAAACTTGATGAAAAGTTTCATGATTTTAAAAATGAACAAAAGCAAACATTTGATGACTTTAAGAATTACCCATTATAGAACAATAATTTAAATCAAAATATACGCACTGGCTTTTCTTATGATTTAACTTGCAAACCTGCAAATATGGGGAAGAACTGAAAGGTGGAGTTATTTACTGATTTGTTTCGTCGCATAAACCAACTAGACAAAAAGTGATATCTATAAACGAGGCACAAGAGGAAATGGCAGGTACGCTAAGGATCGTGAGTGACGCCCGGACTCAGATGCAAGAGGTCAGAAACTTGCAAAATCTTAGAGATTATGACAGGTACTGTTAGTGAGTTGCAATCTCCAGGCAAGGATTTGCCGGAAGAACTACTGGATCTGTTTGTCTACTTGATAAGCAGACGAGGGTCTGATTTTTTAAAGAGAGGGTGAGAGAACCAGCCCATTGTTTCAACGCAGTTCATCGGAATGTGTTACCCCAGAACTGGACACAAGCATCTAACATTTGGTTCGTTGTTGGGTACACACGGGGCGATGTTTCATATGGCTGAACGATGCCAAATCTATGAGCAATTTGAACCGACTTTCTTGCTGCTCCACAGCAGTTTAATAAAGGTTATGTCGACAGGTCTTCAATACCAGAGGCAAAAAGAAAGAAATAAGACATATACCCATGTAGGTAAATCAGCATCACCATGCAGTAGTGAACATGGGGACTGTGGAAGTACTTCGAAGAGCACTTAACAAAACCAGGTTTTGGACAAATCGAGCTCCCACGTGGATGTATTGAAAATACCGAAAAGTCGCCTGCCCGCCCATGTCTGGGAAACGCTGATCGCTACATCGGGCGAAAATTATGTACATTATTTTTTATCTGTACTCGACTCGATTGATCTAATATAGCGTAGCAACCACGCAATATTATTACACAGTGTACACCTCCGCAAGAGCAGAGTCGCAACGGCGGTAATAGCGAACATGGTTGGCACCAGCATGCCCAATGCAACAACAATAATGCAAGAAATTATTATGGTAAAGGGGGAAATCAAAAGTACAAACGAGATTTCAAAGGAAATCACGAAAAGAATTACAATGGACCGGCTTATACCGAACAGGGAGGCTATGGCTATCAAGTGCGCAACGCATCCCCAAGCCGTCCCCAACGAGAGACAATAACCAATACAGTAATTGGCAGCCGGTCGCAAGTAGACCATCCGACAAACCTCCACCCTGTAATCACAATCAACAGAAAACAATTATGTATCAGAGAGGGGGGGGGGGGGGAGGATCAAGCTCAAGGAGAGTTTAATTGCAGGACAATACAGGAGGCGAAATGCCGAGGTCAAACTCATGGCGTGTAAATAGTTGAAGTTACTCATAACGAAGACTCTAACCTCCCAACGAACCAGGAAAACTCGAACAAGCTGCGATAAGCCCTATGCGCTGACCAATAAAATGAGCGGGGTGGAGGGGGGGGGGAGGGGGAAGCATGCAATGTATTCTAAATTACCCTGTCAGCTGTGACAAAGGGGTACATATGAAAGAACAACTGTGTCGGGGAGATGTTTCAGACAGAGATAATGGGGAGACAGTGCAAGCTGTAATTAATGCCCAGATATGTCATCTAAATGTGCCAGTGATACTTGACACATGTGCATCGACATATATAATATCACAAGGTCTATGTAACAATCTTAACAATCTGCATTGGCGATGCCATATATCCTCTTTTCAACAACAGAGTTGTCATATTCACACTACAATGGGAAGAAAGTCAAAAGGAGTGAAGTCTCAGGCATTAATACCCACTAACATCAGGAATTTTTCTCTAACTTGTATTTTTTGGTAGTGGAAAAACTTGTGGTAAACTGTCTTATTGGAATGGATACCTTTAGACAATACAAAGTACAGAGAGACGCAGGGCAAGGAAATGTTCTTTTACAATCAATGAACAGACTTATCAGTAAATTTAATTAAAACCTACGCAGCTGAAAATACACTCAAACCAAGTGCTGATTTCAGAGTAGAATTATCATATCCAGACGTACTGTATACGTGTATAAAGTGAATATTTTCCCGCATGACACATTTAGCTTTTCCTCAAATCCAATTCCTTTGCCAAAAGGAGAAGCTGTGAGGAATGAAATTTAAAGTATGAGAAATTGGAAGATCATTCTATACCCCATATTATAGCCCCATTTTAGCTGTTGTTAAGCTCGATGGTGGCGTCAGACTTGTACTTGACGCCCGAAATATAAACTAAATGATTATTCCTATCAGGAAACAGCCTGACACTCTTGAAGAACAGATACTGGAACTTCACAATGTTAAATACCTCACTATAATTGATTTAAAAGCGTTTTATAGGCAAATAGCATTACTTGAATAGAGTAGGAAGTGAATTTTTTGTTTTCCTGTTTGGCTTGATCGTGAGCGCGGGTGTTTTCATTTCCACACTGGGCAAAGTTTTGACACCAGAATTCCTCTGCTGAGTCACTTTCTATGTTGATGACCTGTTAAAAGCTACTTCTACATGTGAAGTCACAGTTAATTTAACGATATCGAAGTTTGGAAAAGAAAACGTCAAATTTCTGGGTCAAATTATCACGCCACGTGGTATACGACCTAATCCAGGAAAACTTGAAGCGCTCAAACATTTCCCACCACCACAGAATAAAAAACAGCTCAAGGCATATTTGGGTTTGGTTTTCTTTCTTAGGAAATTCGTTTCAGTTCAGTTACTGAGTAGTGACACAGAAAATCAGTCCATGGATGTGTACTGATTAGTTTCAAGCAAACTTCGACAAAATAAAGGAAGCCTTACTATAAGCAAACGTACTGCACCATCCTGACCCACCACAGGATATTTCTTGAGAACAGATGCATCTTCACAGATGCATGCTTCAGAGCATTGATGGTGATGATGCGGAATTAAAACCCATGGTAATCAGTTTTGCAAGTCGGACACTTTCTGAATCCAAGCTGTCATATTTAGTGACAGAGCTCTTGGTTATCAGGGTTATATGGGCTTTTAAGAAATTTGACTACTGTTTATGCACACCAATGTCCACTGTGACCATCAAGCACTTTCTTTCCTGTTGACATGCCAATTATTACATCGGAGGTTAGCCAGATGGTGTATATGCTTGCAGGAATTCAGTTTTGAAATCGTGTACATCAGGGGTAAACAAAAAATAATCTCAGACACCTTGTCAATGTTATCTCAGGGGCTTGAGGAATTTTTAGAATTTACAGTACAGGATTCTGAAATCAGGGTTCTGCTTATACAGGACAAGACGCAACGAAAATATGTCGTATAGATGCGTAAGAGTGTGGAGAAATTGCAGTAGAGTGACATGTGACGAAAAAAGATGAGGTCGTAACTGTCTGAAAATAACGACGAGAATTTGAAGAAATCTTCCTCTAGTGACATATTTAAGTATATTGTATACACAGTAGTGGTATCCTTAAGATACAGATATACAT